>NW_015387625.1:266219-324094 GCF_001527695.2 Protobothrops mucrosquamatus
CTCCCATACACAGTCTTAATGGAATTGCCCTCTATTAGGCAGACCCTCCCCCCCTCCCCAATTCCAGGACCTACGCCCACCTCGCCGAGGCCTTCAGCCGGCCTGGGAGAATTAATTTCAGTTTGCCCACCCCTCTCCCTGGAACCCCCTAAAACCCGGACTAAAAATTTGATTAAAAATCCCCTTAGGTTGCGTTTTGTTTGAAGAACATTAGTTCTTGGCTAGTGCTTGGCTAATCAATTCCCTTAGAAAATTAATGCAGTTACTCTTTAGGTTAAATATTTTTTCTTCTGGGGCCATATTTACAAACGGCATCATTTCCTCAGTTGGCCTCAAAAGAGCAGAGATAATGTCTGGGCAAATGTTGGATTGATGATGATGATCTGTAGTGCCTTTTATTTAAAACCTCATTTTTGTTACTTCCATGATTTCTCCTGCAATCGCCTCTATCTTCTCTTGTTTTAAACCTATCATGATAATTCTGGACACACTTCAGCAGGGTTTTAATTAAAAGAAAGGCAACTAGATCCACGAATATCAATACACCCTTTGTGTTGTTCAAGGTGTTGGTTTTAAATGCTGCTGAGTAGAAATCACAGGTAACAATATGAACCCCGCGCTTGTAATACCAGTAAGCATGGGTTAGAAAAACATAGTTCCATTTTGTGCCAATCCAGACATAAAATGTGAATTTAAAGCTGCACGTCTGTCACATTCCAACGTTTGCTTTTACTCTTGGCATCTTTTCCAGGTAATTATCGAAAGATATAAAGGAGAGAAGCAGCTTCCCGTTCTGGACAAAACAAAGTTTCTGGTCCCAGATCATGTCAACATGAGTGAGCTTATCAAGATAATCAGGTATTTAACCTGTAATCATTTGCATGCAAATTCACTTTTTGTGATACCTAAGAAACAAGAGGCCACCAGTTTTTATTGGGACTCTGTTGGCTAAGAACTCTAGGAATTGTTCTTCTGCAATATTAGGGGAGCGCCTAAGCCGAGACAAGCTACTATAATGGATAACTCAGCCAGGATTCCACAAGGCTCAGCTGACTTGTGGCAAAACCCAGATCTTAAAATGCAGCCTACTCAGGGGTAAAGCTGAAGAGGGGCAGGTGCTGTTGGGCTTTGGGTTGTCCCAAAGATGCTTTTCCAAAAGGCGACTGGACTTGCTTGGTTTTTCCTTGAAAACTTTTTGCTTCTCATCCAAGGAGCTGCTTCAGTTCTGACTGAATCAGTACTTTTGGGACAACCGTGAACTGAACATCATCTCCCTAGACCACTGCTGGTTGGTATTGAGAAGGGTGGGTCTATTCCAACCTGAGCAAACTAGGTGGGACCTGGAAAAGAATCCCAGGGTCCGTTCAATGCATTGATGGAGGGGGGGGGGNGGGGGGGGGGAAAGGATTCCGTTTTGTCAGCCCCTTCAAAATCTATGAACGGCCTTTGTGAGCCTGGCTGCGGTGGCAGGTATCCAGTCCCTGGAGGTCTGCACAGAAGGCAGAGGCTGAGAAATGCTTGGGAAGATCAGCTAAGTTGGGGGGGATCATTTCTGGATGCGATAAAAGAGGACGAGATTTTCATTCCTTTGGGAGTTCCCGAGGCCAGGAGTCCTGCAGTCGGCCTGCTGAGCCGAGCGCTGGTGCTGGTGTTTGTGGCACACCTTTCCTGAGCGGCTTCCTTTTCCCTTCCAGACGGCGGCTGCAGCTGAATTCCAATCAAGCTTTCTTCTTACTGGTGAACGGACACAGCATGGTGAGCGTCTCCACACCCATTTCGGAGGTGTACGAAAGTGAAAAGGATGAAGATGGATTCTTGTACATGGTGTACGCCTCTCAGGAAACGTTTGGCATGAAATCCTCCATGTAAACCTCTTGCCCCCCCCCCCGGCTTGTGGCCTAGCCTAGTTTTTATCCCCCCCCCCGCCCCTTTGCTCAGAAAAAAGAAAGGGATGTCGCGCCACTGATCTGCTCAGAGTAGTTGTGCTTTGCGGGATGTTAATGTCCCTTCCTTTTGTTTGTAAATATTTAACAGATGAGTGCCAGTATTGGACAAGCAGCCCAGCTTTGTAGACCCGCTATACATTTGCACAGGCATACTTGCTTTTTAAAAGCCTCTGGAATTGGAGCAAGACCCTAACATGCATGTTGACAATAATAATAGTAATAATAAAAATGGTATTACTCAAGTCATAGGAACTGGGGTAAATGTTAAATAGCCAACTGAAATACATCTGTGTGATATATCCTGTTAATTTATATTTCAGCTTTTAAAAACTGCTTCTCCTCAAAGGCAAGAGTTAAAAGTCTGCCTCTTTCATTTTCTTGGTGTTTGGAAAATCAGTGCATTGGGGGGGGGGGGGAGAGAGAGAGAAAAAAAAGTTAATTCCCTGGTATTGCTACTTTAGACAATACCAGCAAAACACCAGATTGCTAATTATAACTATATACCAAGCATAGCTTTAGTTTAGGAAGTGTGTATTTTAAAAATTAGGTTATGTACTTAATAGTTAAGAACGTTGCTCCAATATATTTGTATTCTGTCCTGCATCTTTTTTTCTTCTTTTAATCAAATCCGCCCATCTCGCCCTCCAAAAGGAGGGCTTCCCTTTATCCTTCAAATGGTAATAACAAGCAAGCGGTCAGATCAGGTGCAGGCAAAGGCGAGCCTTTTAGCCATCACCTTTGGGTGTCTTCATCTTTTCACCCGCCTAGTTCTTGAACTGGAACAGGTGGAACAAAGATTGAATCTGCGTTGCATCCGTACTGAAAACCTTGGCTTCCTTCCTTTTTAATTTCACACTGAACATAATTTCACTTTATTAAAGTCTAGACTGTATCTAAAATGACAAGAGTGCGTGTGGATTCGATTGCTACAACTTTGTATCTGCTGCATGTTGACTGAATTTTCATTTTGTTGTGAGTCCTGTGCAGAAGTATTTCAGATATCCATTTGGATTCTTCAGAAATGTAAATTTACTGTTATTTATGAATGTGCAGGTAGAATGGTGTTGTAGAAAGCTCTCTTCCAGCAAGAGAAACTAGGCTGAATCTCAATCCACTGCAAGAACTCGGCGTGCTAGCCAGCTTGTAGTTTGGGATTTCACCTATTCAGGGTTTGCTTTCAAAATTGTCACTGTGAGATCTCATTGTAAAAATGTAATGTCTTCTGTGCAACTTCAAACCATCAACAAGGATAACTGGAAAGACACTGCGGTCTTTTATTTATTTATTTTTCAGTACATTAAATTTACTCAGATAAAAACATTCTAAAAATGTACAATTTTACCTTTAACAAAGTATAATAAAACATAAAAATCCCAATACCAGAATACTTGACATTTACAGTTCAAAATCATATTAGGTAAATATTAAATATTTACAAAACTTTTGATATTTATATAAAGTTTCGTGCACATTTTGTAATACTAGGAGTAAAAGAAATGGCTCGAAACGGGCAAAAGGCATCCCTTTTGCTCCAAACGGAAAGTTATAACTGGAAAACATGTTAACCTGCCATTTGGGGACATAAATGTTTATTAACAGAATTCAGTTTACGGAGAGAGTTCCAAAGGAAGATGTGGATAGTGGTAGCTTTCTGAATTGCTGCCAACTTTAATTTCTGCTTCCAGGTAGAGCCTGTTAATAAGAGGGTGTCTACTTGTCTGCAACAAGAGCACCTTCGGCCAGCATAAGGAATCTAATCATTTTAGGGTCATTTCAGCCTTAAAATGAAGTGTATCTGGGAGAGCGTTTCCTTTAGGTGTCTTAAGAGTGTTTATTTCAGGACAATATGGAAGGCATCATTTTTAACAGAATTAGAAAGCTGCTCTCTTAATCGGATGCTAGCTTAGTCTTGTAGTGCTCCATTAGGCTCTCGTTAATTAACTCCCATACCTGGCAAGCATCCTACAGTACAGTCAGTGAAAATAATCTTCCTTCAATGCAGAGAGTCTGATTTTTTTTTAGCAAGGAAATGCTTCATCCCCTCTAGGCCAGGATTTTGGGCAATCCTGCATTATGTGCTGTTTGTTTTTTAACATGAATTGAGTCACATTCCTTCAAGTCCTTCAGTGCAAAGTTGCAACCAAACTGAGGCACACAGTATGTTCTAAGAAAGTGTTTAATTGTTCTTCCACGTGAGACCTGCATGGGCATTTCTTCCTATGTGAAACATTGCCAACCACTTCTGAGTAGTGGAGAATATGAATGGAGAGCTATAAGGCAAACCTAATACTTTCAGAGGCAAAACAAAGTCCAATCAGGTTTTCTTCTGGGGATTCCGCTGCATTTTCTCTGCTATCATCAAAGCGGTTCTCTCTGAAAGTTGGAGGGCTGAGCAAGTGTTTTTTTTCCCATGGGGAAAAAAATCACTTTTTTTAATTGCACAGATGTAACAGGCAAGTTTCTAGAGGCTTCCCAATTAAGAAAACCAATCAGATTTTTATTCTGCTAAACTTGTGGGATGGTAGGTTTCCTTTTTTTTTTTAATGGACATTTGGCTCTTAGCGTATATTTCAGACTACTAAAAGTATTTTCATCTTTAAGAATAAACATGAACTGAAAGATGTAATAACCACGGCAGGATGCTTCTACTCATGGCAAGATTATTAAGGCCACGTAAATTGCTGAGTTCCCATCCACTTTGAATATAGTTTTTTGATTTTCCTAACAGTAACCATGTATAACAGCAGCCTCAATCATTCAGGGCACTAAAATGGGTTTTACATATTATGATCTTGGCATACTGATTTTAACAGCAACCACATTATTACCCCCCGAGTTTGGAGCGAACAAAGTTCAACTAACGTAAGGTCTGTCTCACACCCATCTAACCCTGTTTTGGTGAAGCCGAAGTGAGGAGATGGAAACGGAATACTCCATTGCATAGAAATAACGGATGTCAGATGCAGGCCTGCTAGAATATCAGTGTCCAAGGCAACAGATCAGCTCAGGAATGGAACTCGCCACTGCTTTGCGGAAAGCAGAGGGAAATTATTGGCACTGCCGCTCCTACTGTTCAGAGGGGAGCTCTCTTCTACTACAAAACAGCCCATTAAAAAAATGGGGAGAGCCAGCCAATCCCGTCCTACATGACTATGAATTGAGGCAGCCCAGATGATGAAGCAAGATGTGCAGCAGGGAAAATAAATTTTTAAAAACCGTTGCCTCCCTTTGACAGGTAAATCCACATTGTTTCAACCCTTTGGATAAGCGCTACTGGCTGCTACATAGCTACCAAAGCTAAATTTTTTATAGCTCATATCAAATGAAACAGGCAAACTATAAACCTTCCTAAGTAATGAAACGGTATGCTACTGTACTGTATTTGACGCTGTGCCTTCTAAACCCAACAAATTCCTGGAAGAGTCTGAATTTTAAAATTTATTACAGATGCAGAACACCATTTCCTATGGCAGAAACCGCTGAACTGTTAACACTTCCTTAAGTCATAGAAGAGATTTTTTTTTAAAAAAAAAAACACACCACCGAGTCTCTGGCACTAGACCCTTGGAGACTAAGTTTAATCCACCGCTGGTAACTTAGTCTTACGTTAAGAGTAGTTGCTGACCAACGTGGTGTAACTGTTTCCAGAATGAAGCATTCACCTCTGTTCTTTGGGAAGAAAAAGAGGGTTAAGTTTTTTTCCTTTATTAGAAGACCCACGTAGCCTGCTGGTGCCTGTTCCCAACATCTCTTCCCCTGACCTCAGTTTGCTAGAAGTGCAGATAGTCAGAACAGAATTATACATTCTTCTGTAGTGCAACCCTTTAAAATCCCAGAGTGTAGTGCCTGATTTATTTTGAGAGGAAAAAAAAAGGAGATATGTTTCTCTAGCTTCCGAGGTTGAGTCCAGCAGGCGAATGGCAGCGGCTGCCCCACTGGCCTTCAGCTCTCACTCCAACGCCAGATTATAACGTAGCTGCCCAGGAGTTTAATTTTTCAGCATGGAAGGTGAAATTATGGCAACATTCTTCGGCAAAAGTGCAGCAGTTTCTATACAACAGAAAAGACAGTTGGCCAGTCTCGCCTATCTTCGGGAGATCCAACATCTGTTATCGTTTTGGCAATTTCAGGAAAAAAAAAAAAGGGCTTCGAAGCCCCCCCCCAACGACCCCCAAAGTTTCAGTTCCTTCCTAGGGTTGAAGTAGAGCACCTTTGGATTAAAAAAATAACATTAATTAAGCTCAACAGATAGACTCCCTATGTTCCAATCTGAAGTTTCCTAATTATTTCATGGCCTTGTTGCCATCACAAAATATTGCATCTGAAGTTAAGGTCAGTCCGTGGACTCTAAACTCTCAGCCGGGGGAGCGTATTTTAACCGAAATGTACCTGAAGGAAAAAGAAGGAATGTTAAATTAGCACGTTTTACAATCCGAATTGTAGGAATCCCAATTCAGATCCGTAGATTTTCAAGATAACTGGGGACACAATACAGGTAATCCTCAACTTGCAACCACAACTGGGAGCAAGGAAGCTGTTAAGCGGGTCGTGCCCAGTTCTACAACTTTTTACTTAAGAGAATCCCCGCAGTCGTTAAGTGAGGCATGCCTTCATTAAGCGAATCCGGCTTCCCCCACTGGAAGATCGCAAGTGGTGATCACATGACCCTGGGAAGCCACACACACACACACACAATCGTAAATACATGCTGGCTGCCAAGCATCCAAATTTCGATCCCAAGACCATGGGGAGGCTACGCTGAGTGGGAGTCACTTCTTTCAGTGCCGCTGCAACTTCAAGCGGCCGCTAAGCAACTGGCCGTAAGTCAAGGACCACAAGCAGAGGTTCACCTTAAGGGCAGCGTTCTCTGAAGGAAGCCGAGACACCTCGGGGGCTACCCTGGCTGCCTTCCCGTCTCGGCCTCCTCAGGCCAAGAGAAACCTTTATCCCTTCAGCTTCTCCCGCACTACAGAACACTCGAAAAACAATTCGTTTTTTATACTCTGCCTTTCTTCTCGTCCTCATAACTTTCTAAAGTAGACAGGGCAGAGGGCGGGGGACTTGCACCCGGGCCTTCTGCACCCCAGCCCGTGTCCTTCACAACCACAGACCGGTGCTTCTACTAGGGCCATTCGGGGACTGGGTCAAACCTGGCCAAGAATGGCAAATTCACATTTGCATTTTCAACAAGGTTTGTTGTCTCTCCTGGTGCCCAGAACCACAGTCCCTGACTGCCTTTGGGGAGGGGCTAACCACCTCCAACAAGCCCCGCCCCTCCTCACCTTGTCGATTGAAATCCATCGGGGGCTGCTTGCAGTCCTGAGCTCGGTGGCCGCTGGCTCCACAGTTGTAGCAGGAGAGGTTCCCAGGCTTCTTGTGTCCCGAGCCCCCGCCGTGGTTCGCCATCCCCTGGGCCTGGTACACCCCTGCAGTGCCGGTCATGAAGCTTTGCATGGGGGGCACCGCAAAGGCGGACTGTCCGCTCATGAGGGAGTCCGGCGTGGGGCCGCCGCTGTACGGAGAGTGGACCATAGGGAAGGCTGAGCTGCTGTTGTACTGCTGGGTGTTGACGTAGCCGTTGCTGCACAGAGGGCTGAAGGGCAGGAAGGGGAACGTAAACATCGACGGCCCTGAAAAGGGGTGCTGGAAGTAGTTTGTGTAGCTCACAGTCATGCCACTGGAGCCGCAGTTCCCGCTGCAGCCGCAGGAACTGCAGACCATGCAGCCAGGCGGCTGCTGCTGGTGGTGGTGATGGTGGTGGTGGTTGTTCTGGTTAGGGACGGGCATGTTCCCCGCGGAGCCGCCCCCGCCATAGAAGCTTGTCTCCGCAGCCGAGGACAGCGTGGGGCTGGAGCTGGGAGGGGGGCAGCTGGGCAGGCTGCCCATGTTGGCGAAGGAGGTGGCGAGGTGGCTGCTGGAAGACGCGGCGGGGTTGCTGTTCGCACAGAAGGTGCTGCTGGGCATGGGGGCCACTGGCATGCCGCTCATGGCAGAAAAGGCCACTTTGGTGTTGGCGGTGTACAGAGCCGTCCGAGGGCTGATTATTGCTGGGGACACGCTGAATTGCATACTGTTGGAGCAGGACGGCTGCCCCGCCAGGGTGGCATCAGTGGGCACAGACGAAGAGACTAGGAGCTTGATGGGGGGACGGGCCATGTGGAAGACCGTGCTTGAGGTGACGGTGGCTGTGGTGCTGGTTTCCACCAGGATGCCCGGCGGCTGGGATGGTTTCGCCACTCGGTCCAGCGCAGGCGCATGGATCAATTTGGATCGTGGTCCGAAATGAATAGAAGGCGCAGAGGAGCCATTTTCAGGGACAGCCGAGAGCACTTGGAGGGGCTGATGCAGGGACGCCGGGATCCGATCCGCCAGGGTGTTTCCAAAGCTCTTCTCCATCTTGACACTATTCTGAGAGGGCCCGGATGAGAACTTTGTCCTCTCCTCTAAAGGTAGAAGCGAGTGCATAGGTGAAGAAAGGAGCTTCAGGTCTGCGTTTCCGCGCTCGGATTTGTGCATAGAGTTTAATATTCGCATCGGAGTGGCTGTCATCTGTCCTGGCAAGGGGTGGTGAGCGGACGGACTAGACCCTGCCTCGTTCTGCACGGGCAAAACCTGAGCGGTGGGCCGGGCCGAGCTGGAGCCGAAGTGATTCAGGATCATGACCGGCTTCTCCTTCTCCGAGGGCTCCGGGTGAATCTCCACACCTGCAAGGCAAACAGGATCAGCTGCAGCACCCTGGCCGAAGGAGGGACAGGGGCTGCCACAGAGTGAACGGGGACGCCCTTACGCCTCTCATTCTCCTCAGCGCTGTCCGAGCTTTCTTCCCGGGGCTGCATCCCCATGGGGCTGGAGGAGGAGCTGGAGGACTCTGAGGAGCTGCCTTCGCGGGGGGTGGTGGAGACCGTCTGATCCACGTCCACGTGCAGTTCTTGAGGGAGGAAAGCAGAAATCCTTATCAGAAACGAGAAGGCGAGGGCTGCGACTAAGGAAGTTGCTTTCTAAAGAAAGGCCTAACCGTGGACGTCACAGATTTAAGCAGAGGGACAAAAGAAGACAAGAGCCCTTTTCGGGATCACTCAGTCTTAGCTTGGTCCCTCAAGAGGCAGATGAGGAAAGGCTCCAGGCGGTACTAATGGGGGAGGCCCACTCATCTGACACGGGGACCTCTTTACCTGTGGCATGGTTCCCACGAATGTTCTGTATGGGGTTGATGTGAGTGGTGGGAGGAACTCTGGCCACCCCAGAGCTCACAGATGGGGAGGGGGCCGGGTTCATGGTCCGCTTCTCTGACTTTTCTCTGCCGTTAAAAAAAGATTGGGAAAACAGTTGAATACAATCATCATCATGTGTCTTCTAGCCAGACCGCAATTTTCAGATACATCCATGGGTCATCCCTTTCCCAACAGCAATTAACAGGTGGTTTTTCTATCAGATCATTTAGAGCTAGTACAGATACAGATCCTTCAGAGGTGGCTCAAATTTGCGATGATCCTGAACAAAAGGTGCTTCTGACAGGTTCTAGTTCTAGAACATTATAGGTATATTATACCCACCATCACACGACTCCAACCCAGTGCATGGTGACTGGCTCACTATTACGACACTGCAGTCCTGTGACCCTGATTTCCAGGGTTCCCTGCTGGCTTCCCACTAAGTCAATGGGGGAGCTGGCAGAAGTCCGAAGTTGCAGTCACATAATGTCCTCACTTGACGATGGCAACTGGACTGTCAGCATCGCCATCAACAAATGCTTTACAACCGTGTTGCTTAGTGACAGCACTGCCTTCATAAGTTAAGGACTACCTATACTGACCATGGGAACATTCTGGAACAGAAATTGAATGACCCCTCCATCTAGGACAGGGATCTGCAACCTTCACAACTTTAAGACTTGTGGAGTTTAGCTCAAATCTCTCCCAGTTCTTTTTTAAGAACATACAATACAATTCTAAGTTGTTGGGAATGATGTCTTAAAAACCAAGTTTCTTTAGAATTAGTTACAAATCACCCTGAGGGGAAACCTGCTTGCGTTTCTGCGGGCCGATACTTACTTTTCCAGTTCCAGCTGGGTCTTGAGTTTCTTCTTTGCTCCCATGGTGAGTGTTTCAAACTTATTAAGATCTTCTTCGGTGAGGCTCAAGAACTTGTGGAGAAAGGCAAATAATCAGCGCGTTTTCTAAACATAAAAGCATTTGTCAAATTGAGAATATTGAGGCAGGCATGATGAATTGGGATACATCCCAATAAAAGAGAGAAAAATATTAAAATGATAAAACTCAGCCTTGCACCGAATTCAATGTACAGCTAAAGATATCCCAAAATACTCAGATTAAAAATCTACTAGAAGATGCACATCAGAGCTGCTCTAGGTTTACGTGACATAATTCACCTCCACCAGAGGGCATCCCAGTATCATTTTTAAACCAGAATAAGATTGTCCTAGCTTTACAACATACCTCTGCAAAGACCTACTACAAAAGCCATTTTAAAAGTGGCATTCCTCTAAATAAAGCCTACACTGGCGCAGCTCTTTCCCAGTTTATTGAGAGATTCTGTTCGCTAGAAATACAATTTGTGAATTGTGAAACTGAATAGGGCAGGGAAAGGGAAAGGGAAAGGAAGGGAAGGTAAAAATAGAAATAGAAAAAACACTACATTCTTCTGGTGAGGCCTGCATCTTACCTTCTCCATTGTCAACTGTTTAAAAACCGGATAGTACTTGTGCAACCGGAGTTTTCGCAGCCAATCTAAAATTCCATTTTGCTCCTGGGCCTGTGGGTTTTGTGAGCTTGGAGTCATTAAAACAGGGGAAGAGTTTTCTACCTGGGTGCGGCTACATGCTAATGTGGGTCCGGCCCCGCCTGAATGAGAGCAGTGGGAGAGGGCAACGGCTGTGGCGGCCGCATGGGGCAGGTGGTGCTGTAGACTGTTCTGTGTGGCCTGGACACCTGCAACCCCACAGATGGGCCTGAAAGAGAGCAGGAAAGCCAAATAGGAATGAATCATTCTCTAGGAAGTAAGGGAACCACAGGTAGTCCTCAAGTTATGACTGTAATCGAGCCCCCACAATTACTGCCATGAGTCATGACAGTCGTAAAGCGGGTGACATGACTGAACCCGATTTTATGACCTTTTTTGCAACGGTTGCCAAAAACGTCATAAAATCAGGTTGTCATGTCACCCGCTTTACGACTGTCACGACTCATGAATGCTGTGGTCGTTAAGCGAACCCATTGCTCACTAAAGGGTGTGGGGATTTTTGCTGAAAACTGGAACAAATGCCAGCAAAAATGAAAATGCCTCAGCAGGGCAGGGAGGGAGCCTTGTAACGTGAGCAAGAGGAAGAACTCGTAGGAATACGAAATATGGAATTCACGAAAACAAGAAGCCTGCCTGGGAATTAACCAAAGCCATTTCCCCTCATTACACAGGAAGTGGAACTACATTTCGGCTTTTCTGTATTACACCTGCTCCCTAAATTCATCTCACCTTCCAGAAGCACCCAGCGTCGTACCCACTTTGTAATGGGAAGAATTGCCGGTACCTAAAAACAAGGACATCACAGTATTTAGAGAGTTGTTATTTGGCTAAATCTTTTTTTATATATACATATATTTTGGGGGAAGGTTGAGGTGGCGCTTGCTCTTTAAACTCACTTGAAATGTGAAATTGTGGGGAGTGACATGAAGTGCTGAAAAATTTCTTGACGTGGTCATTTTTCCAGACATGGGACGGTAATGATGCCAAATACCTGCAAAATTATTGTGGAGTATAATGTTTTCTTAGCTTCAGGCAAAACAAAACTAAGGCAGCAGAGCTGTCAAAAATAACTCATTAGGAAATTACAAATATATGAAGTATTGAAGTCGTGAGACAGCCACGATCCTCCCGGTGTGTGAGTTAAATCTGCCGAGACAATCGATTTAGAATTACAGGTAGACCTTGACTTATGACCATTTGTTTAATGACCGTTACAACAGCGTTGAAAAAAATGACCTATAGCTGATCCTCACACTTGGAACTGTTAAAGAGTGTCGACAGGTGAAGCCAGAATCTCTTAACAACCCATGACTGGCTTAACAGTAAAACTTAGGGACAGAGGTTCCACTCCCGATTGTGGTCATAAACCAAGGACTAGATTAGAATCTTCTTGCCCATTATATTTCTTGTAAGCAAACAACTCTGCTCGCATAATTTAATTAACTGCTTCTACCAACCAAACAGGAGTTTCAACAGTTTTGACTCTGGCTTTCCGCTGATGCCCTATTATTTTTTTAAGCAGACTTGTCTTACCAGATGCAGCTGGCCCTTAAGATTTATTTTTTTCTGCCAAAGTTATTCATTTTTCTCCTTACTCTACCCACACAATACCTCTTTTTAAGTTCTTTGCAAGAGCTTCCTGTTCGTTCCCAAATCTAGTACAAGCTTCTCAAACTGCTAAAAAATCAGAGGCCTCTTTAGATGGGAGCCACACATATGTTGCAGTGGGTTAATTAAATAAATAAAACGCTTCAGAGTGATCGATCCTGTGATTCTCACTTGTCTGGCTCTTATCAGCTTCAATCATCTCAAAGCCTTCTTGTTTCCTGAAATAACCCACTTTTTTTTTCCTCTTTCCATCTGAGGTTGTCCCTCCAAGCTGTTTTTCTTACTTTTATTCCTTCTTCAAAGCTTGCTTTATCTGGGAAACTTCTCAAATAACCCTAGAGTGCATGTATTTTTGTAATTTCGCCAAAGCAATTGCAATTAAAACAATGGTAGGCCTCTCAAAGGAAAGACCTATTAAACCTGATCCTGTGCAGTGCTAATTAGGAAGATGGATCTGGGCCCGAAATTATGCACTTCCAAGGAACCAATTCCCCCCCCCCCAGGTGCCCCAAAGGGACTGCATGAATTCCTACTGAGTAGAATTGTGTGAGGACTCTGCAGTACAGAATAACAGAACCAGGCACTGCTAATGAAAGCAGGGTGTGAGAGACAGAAGATAGATGGGCCATATGAGAATCTGAGCAGGGTTTCATAATCTGTGCTAAGAAACTATACTAAATAACTGCAACCAAAGCAAGGGATGAAGCTATGGCAGGGGTGTCAAACTCAATTTCACTGAGGGCCACATCAGCATTGCGGTTGCCCTTGGGGGGCCGGGTGGGTGTGGCCAGAGTGGGTGCAGCCTACTGGGTGGGCGTGGATGGAGTGGGTGCGGCCTACTGGGTGGGCGTGGACAGTTCTACATCATTTGCGTCAAGGATGCCTGTGGGGGCCTGGGCAGGAGTGGGACAGATCTGAGGGTCTCTGGCAGAAGGGGGTGGGAATGGGGCAAGTGCCAAGATGGCCACCACAAAATTGTACATTGGCTCCTGGCTGGCCTGGGCAGGGCCAAGGCAGCGGGGGCCGTTCCCTCACTGTTTCCAGGATGGCTTCGTGGGCCACATGAAACCACTTCGCGGGCCGCATCCGGCCCCCGGGCCTTGTGTTGACATGTCTGAGCTATGGCAACTAACTGTGGTTATTAAATAAGAGTTATTACTTTATTAGTTACATTCATTAACCGAACAATAAAACAATGAGTTATTACTTTATTAGATAGTTACATTCATTAACCGAACAATAAAATAATAACTGAAAGTCACACACCCGCACACACACAAATTTCAGAAACAAGTTCAAAGTATACCTAAGGTCTGATTCCAAGTCCATATGGCTTCTTTCTAAGTAAAATGAATCTGGACCAGCTAGAAAAGGAATGAATTTCTCCAAATTTTCTTCTGGACACAACTGACCTAACTAAGAAAGATAATGTTGGTTTTGATTATTGGCATTGTACTTTATTGCTTTCAGCTGCTGCTCAGAATCGAGCAGCACATGAATTGATTACTTAAAATATTCAGTATGAAACTGATATTTAGCATGCAAAAAGTACTCTTACTCTATTTAAAAAAAAAACAGCTGTGCAAGATACACTATGTATACATGCTTCCAAATGTACCTTAAAAACACCAGTTGTACAAAACCATTTTACCTTTGAAATGAAATCAGTCACTTCGGCAGAAGACTTTGTTACCACTGTCACTGAGGAATCAGACCACAAGACCTAAGGAAATGAAAAAAAACAAACCTTGGTCACCTTAATCGTTCTCAGAATGGACGGATGGATGGATGGGCCATGTACCATGGGGCAATTCTGCCTGCATTTCTGAAGGTTAATGGTCCATGTTTCCCCCAAAGTGGACTTAAACCAGGGGTCCTCAACCGTGGCAACTTTAAAACTTGTGGACTTCAACTCCCAGAATTCCTCAGCCAGCAAAACTGGCTGAGGAATTCTGGGAATTGAAGTCCACAAGTCTTAAAGTTGCCAAGGTTGAGGACCCCTGACAAACAATTCCACTGGCGTGATGCTTTATCCCAACACCGCATGAAGCAAACCCGGCTTGGGTTTATTAATCTGCAGCTGCTTTTCTGCACAAAATACATTCCATGTGGAATGTTCATTCTAAAAACCTTGCAATGGCCAGGCCTCTCACATGAGCGCTGTAAAAATTAGCCTACCAGCAAGTTTTAATGATAATGTCCTTGTTTTCTTCATCAATTTGTATAGTACTGTAATCAAAAGACTGTGGGCAAGATATTGTCCTTTGTTGCTCTCTTGTATATATTTACACCTGATGCAAGATCAGAGCGACAGAACTATTCTTCAAATAAATAAAGTGTGCTTTAGAAGTATATTTGATCTTGTACTAGTAAGACAGGCAATATTGGTATTCCTCGACTTACAACTATTAGTTTAGTGCCGGTTCAAAGTTATAACTGCTCTGAAAAACGTGAGGTACGACCCGTCCCCACTTACAGCTGCTGCAGCATCCCCAGGGTCACAGGATCAACATTTAGGCACTTGGTAACTGGCAAGTGTTTATGGCAGCGCCGCATCCTGGGCTCATGTGATTGCAATCTGTAACCTTTCCAGCCATCTTCTGGTAAGCAAAGTCGAAACCAGATATGCTTCATGACTGTGTGATTCACTTAACAACCGCAGCGATTTGCTTAACAACCATGGCAAAAAAAGGTCATAAAATCAGGCATGACTCACTTAAAATAACTGCCTTGCTTAGCAGTGGAAATTCTGGTCCCAGAATTGTGAATGTTACGTTGAGGACTTATATTGCAATTGTCCTTTTCAAAGCTCGGGCAAGGGCATCTGGTCCAGACTCCTCTCAGGAGATGACACAATCTCCTGAGCTAGGAGGGTTTGTAAGAGAGGATGGACCAAACCCCCTAAATCTGTATCCTCTTCTTCCTGCAGGTTCAACCAGCTATCTGAGAGCATCTTGTGGAAGTCCATAGAAGCTGAGCAATTAACTGAACTAACGTGTGCTTATAATACAAGACACACAAACCCAGTGTGTGTTTTGCACGTATTCTAGAGGCTTTGCGGACAGGTGGGGAAATACTGCCACTATCCTTTTTAAAAACAAGCAGGGATGCGATGAGCAGGAAGTTTCCACACGGCATTAACCACCAAATGCATGCGTTTTTCCAGCCCCGAGGATACTGCCAAAAGCACTGATGGGAGGAAAGAGTTTCAAAATACATTACGCAATTCAGGAATTTCCTTTTTCCAGCCCTTGCTTAACTTAAACTAAGAAACAGAAATGGGCAGGCAGCGTCTATTCTTCCTGGGGCTTTGTTGATTTCTTTTGCTTCTCATGGCTCTCTCTCTCTCTCTCTCTCTTTCCCTCTCTCTCTCTCTCTCTCTCTCTCTCTCTCACACACACACACACACACAGATGAAGCCTGCGAGGGGAAGAACAGCGTTCCTGGATGCGTTCATTTACGTGACTCTTTGCTTGCTTTTCTTCCACATATTTGCAAGGAAGAAAAGTGCCATCAAAATCCGATCAGAACTCCATGGTTAGGATAACGTCTCCAGGAATGGCATGCTGAAACATTGACCTCCTTGCTGGCCTCTCGGTTTGCTGTTGGCTTTCCTGATATTCATGTTATTTATGTGGGCTTCTGAAGTCAGGAAGTTCTGCATAGGTTTCCTCCTGCAAGTCTGCCACCGGAGGATTTACAGCCTGCTCTCAATGGCAAACCAAACAAGAACAGGAGCAGCTTTTTCACGGAAGCCCATTTCTTTAGACTGAGTTAAAGTTCAGATTGTACACCTTTCCTTATTTATAGACTACAGAGGGCAGTTGGCACATGTCATGTCCTCAGGCTAGATTCTCAGGGGATGGAATTTATAGTCTAAAATATCAAAATAAGATCATAGGAATTATGGTACTTTCCCTATCCTGTGAATGGAGCTGAATTATGATATTGTACTATTTTTAGATTTAGATATTCAAAATCTTCCATTTTTTTCTTCTCACTACCTTTTGTACGATTAACCTCAAGGCACAAAATATATACCCAACAACTTTAAGGAGATATTATTTAATAGGAGGGCACAATGACTGTATCACTGCTTTATCACGGTTACTTTATCACCGCTTATGGCGTAAGAGCTGCACGTTAACTTTCCCCTTGTATGTAATTATAAGCTGACTATTTCCTACAACATGAAGTGGTAAATGTCCAAGACACATACTTTTGGAATCAGAAGTAATGTAAAATTGAATATAATATGTTTTGAGGGCAAACTATGCTCCACATCTTGTTCCCTTCATCTCTCTTGTATTTCCATGTAAATCTTTGATACTCACCTCAAAAGAATATTCAACAATCCTATCATTCTTCTTGTGTGATAATCCCTTTAATTCCACCTTTTCAACGCTCACTGTTAAAAAAAGAAATACATGTTACCTATGGAAGAGCCACAGGCCTACTTTCTTTGTTTCAGAAGCAGAGAGGGCTGTAGACATCTGCAATTACTTCTACCGGTCCACATATGGATGGCAAATTCCATCCAAGATGCCTGGATGCTTTTTGTTGATGCCACACAGGAATGAAGTACAAGCAAGCCAATGTCATGGAACCAAGGTGTCCATGGAGATTCTCCATCATCCGGGTCATGGTTGTCCCAAAGGAACTTTTTCCAAAAGACAACTGGACTTGCCTGGTTTTTTTCCTCTGAAAAGGAAAAAAGCTTCTTGGATGAGAAGCAAAACGTTTTCAAAGGAAAAAAAAAACCCAAGACAGTCCATGTACCTTTTGGAAAAAGCACTTTTGTGACAGGTTCACCCAATGTTTGAATTTGAATGGCAATTTCTAGCTTCAAAAACCAAGATGGCTCCTTATACCATACAAAACATGAAACAATGCATTTGTTAATTGTACTGCCAGCCCTCCTTTTCTGCTGCTTTGGGGAAGAAGACCCAACCAGCAGACCAGATTAGCAAGGGAGCTAAGATCTCACAGGTCCCCTGCTGCCCCCAGCCCTGATAATAAAGCCGGGTCTGGAGGGAGTTCAGGAAAATGAGAGATGGAACTGACCTCACTTGGGGTGGGGTGGGATGGAGGATGTTCCATAAGGCGGGTGCCATGGCAGAGAAGGCAGACCTCCTTGGGCCTGCCAACTTAATTCCTTAACAGATGGGACCTGCAGCATGCCTTTTGCCAGATCTGATGGGCTAAAAAAAATTTTAGGCAGGCAACACACGCATGCCAAAGTCAGTGTCTTAAAGGTTTTTAACGTACATAAAATGCTCATCTTTGAAACAAGAGTTGACCGATTATCTCCTAGAGTAAAAATTTTTAACATTTGTTGGATAACATGCCAGCAGATAAAAAGAACATGTTTAAAAATACCCATGTGTGTAATCTGAATATTAATCTCTCTTGGAAAAGCTAACATTGTTTAAAAGCACTTTTCTTAACTAACATTCCTGTTATGTTCTTTCTCACTTGTCTCAAAACACATTTTCTCCCTATGTGGTAAATTAACAATTTTAAATGTTTAAAGTTCCTGTTTATTCTATCTTTCTGCAGGAAAGTCATATGAACTGAATCCAATTGAAACATCTGGATTAACCAGTTGGATTAATGCTTACATTTGTGTCATAATTAAATGTTCTTAATGTTATTTTTCATCTTTTAATTCATAGGATGTAGTTTCCACCTAAAACTTTATCAGAAATTGAACTAATAGGAAAACAGATCATGCCACCAGTAAGCAAATGCTCAATCGTTATTTAGATAATCACATCACAAGCACGCTAATACCAAGAAAGAACTGAATAGTTTTAAAAGAATACAGAAGAATTGTTTGATTGACTGAACCTTAAAATAACTGCTTGAGGAACAGAGAAGTATATCCATATTACTAACTTTGCACTAGCTAGCCCTGAAAGAGTCACATGGTTTTATTAGCAATTAGACACAAGAGCACAGAAAGACTATAGATTTTAATAGGAAAATAGGATAGTATTCTCTAATATTTAAACTTGTTTTATACCTAGTCTTTATATGGATCCCACCATAAAATGTGAGAAACAGAAATTTAGCAGTTGCATTTCTTTCTTCTTTCTCTCTGGTTTTACACCAGGAAGATGCCAGAGAGACCTACACAAGGATGGCAATGCTAACATATCCAGTTACTACCTTTCTGCTACAAATGCAACCACAGATATGAAACACACATTAGAAACCCATTAAACCCCACTCATGTGGACAACATATGGAACGTTCCGTTCCAATTTACAGTACTAATACTTAATTTCCTGTCTGATTCTGCAAATTCATTCCTTTTCATTTTCAGACTGTGAATAACTTTTTCATGTATTTCCAAAAGCAGGTTCAAGATTAAAAGATCTTGGGTTTCTTTTATTATACTTGGTTTCCTTTCAATATTAAAAAAAAAGTTAAAATCAAAACAAAATATGAATTCAGTGACTAGACAAGTAGTGAAGTCAGCATCTTAAGATAACCACAATGCCCATTAAGTATATTGGGAATTATGAGAAAAACATATAACTGCTATTTTAAAAACATGAGTAATCTCTGGGACAGGAAACTAAAACTCAGATGAACATTATTTTTGCACAAATAGCCGGACTTCAATTTATTATACTCTCCGTTAAAAACATGACATTCTTAAACATGTTCTCTAGATAACTGTTTATACTGTTTCATGTATATAGATATATCAAAAACCACAAATATTTTTCAACAAAAAATATCCCATCGACCTAGAACTAAGAGTAGCATATGTCTTTCAATCTTCAAGGAAAAAAATGAGTGTATATACACTTCATTGTAAACTAGGTCTACAATAGGATATAATCTGCAAGTTTACATCCTCTACATCAGAGGTCCCCAACCTTTTGGGCACCAGGGACCGGTTCCATGGAGAAAGGTTTTTCCGCGGACCGGAGGGTGGGTGGTTTTGTGTGTTGCCTGCATCCCACGGATGGGCCTTTGCGGAGCAGTTGCTGGCATACTGCGGCCCGGTACCGGTCCACGGACTGGGGGTTGGGGACCCCTGCTCTACATGAACTACATAAACAATAATAGGTACTGTGTCTTTTTTTAAATTAATCACTTAATCAAATAATATTCTTAGGATGGCTTGATCTCAATATATTTGAATTTCTGTAATAATGCTTGACATAACTTATCAAGTTAGTTTGAGCTAGCTATGATATCTGCACCACAATTCCATTCTATGGGGTCACACTTAGGACACATATCAAAGCGTTAGGCAATCATTTACTGTATGTATTGGTTTCACAATGAATACCTATGGATTAGAAAGGCCCTAGAGCAGAGGTGTCCAACCTTGGCAACTTTACGACCTGTGGACTTCAACTTCCAGAATTCCCCAGCCAATTCTGGAAGTTGAGGTCCACAAGTCTTAAAGTTGCCACGGTTGATACCAGCCCTAGAGGATATCAATACTGTAATATAATTACAGAAACATACACACATCCCACATACAATAACAGAAAAAAACAGACGTATTAACACACACACACACCCAAAAAAAGCTTGGCAACAATTGTAATAGCTGGAGGAGCAAGTGACTGGGCAACCTTCTGCAGATTAATTGCACCAAATCAAAGCACTGAGTCACCACGTTACCAAACACCGGATCCCAGTAAGCTCCAATGAAAGTTTCCTGTGAATTCTGCAGAAATGAATATTTTTATCCCCTTCAAAGGAGAGTGTAAGGACTTTGCATCTTAAGAAGACAGAACTCTTGGAATATTTCTTCCAACAGGCATCTTTATTAAGATAAAATGGTTGCAGGCGTTCTAGACAGGACCTGGGGCCCAAGCCCTACGGTTCAAGGTTTTAAGGGGTTCCCAACAGCCCCACCCCACCCCACCCCACCCCACCATCCTTCCAGGGACAATCCCAGGCGTTACATTTCCAGGTGGAAGGGAGACTTCATGGAGGAGTAGATGAAAGCTGATGGCCCCATTGTTATGATTAGTCCTTTTGGTGGTATCCACATTCAGTCCCTTTGAAGTTGTACCGAAGGAAGTGAGGGCCATAAAACCCCTTTGTTCACCCCCCTTCCCCTTCATCATATGACAGAATCCAGAGAGGGCAGAAATGGGATTTTCCATAGTCGATAACTAGAGATGAAATATAATTGGATTCTGACAGAGCGTGAGAGTGGGCCGTTTGCACCTGTACCACTTTCAAAAGCAACTAAACTCCTCAGTCAGCTGAAGCAGAGGAGGAAGGAGCTGAGTGTGCCCTGAGCTGACTAAGGTGTCTCCATCCAGGAGCTGCAGGACCTGTCTCACCCTCTTCTATACTGGCAAGCCAACTCCTGCCCAAGCTTGGCTTTTACCCCTATTATTCCAGACAATGTCACAAGAGCTTGCAGAATAATAACGCCAGCAGTCAAGAGCAACTTCCTTGTGGTCTAGGGTAGGTTAAGAACTGGCTGCCTAACATCTTTGTCATTTTCGACCTGTCATTTTCTCTTATTTCACCCAGGCATCAAATGTCTGTCTCTGAACAGCTCACAATTGTAATGCATGCTAACTCTTTATTTTGGCATTACTGTGTTGTTACTTTGGTCTGTGACGGTCAATGAAGATTGACAGGTAAGCCTTAAAGAAGATGCGGGAGATCAGATGACAGGCCGGCACAATATTATGCACAAACAAGGACGATGCCTCAAGTGGTAATCTTTTCAAAATTCAGAAACAAAATGTGTAGGTGCCACAATATCAAAACTGTGAAAAAGTAGGGATTTCATGTATTTCAAATGAACATGGATTTCTTTATGAAGGATTTCAACTCCTAAATCACTTCTGCGAAGTATTTAACCTACTGCTGAAAACTTCTTTTTTCTCCCTGAATATTCCTCTTTTAGCCAATTCTACACTGTACACATTAATTTGAATCTTAATAGCAACAAACCCCCTCACTCCCCAACTACCAATCATATGCATAGGGGACGGGGCAGAATTTATACTCAAAAGAGCTTTGATAAGTAAAAGCAGAACTAAACAACCAATATTTCTTAGGGGTTAATTGCAATAAAGTCCGTATTTCTGTTTGTGGGCAAACAATGGCCTGAAATAATGAGCCACCATCTCCTTCCGTCTAAAAGCATGACTGCTTCCATGTCTCAAGATAATTCACATCCCCCATCATGCACTGATGCTTTACTTTGAGAAAGCCACTGGATGCGACTGGTAGCACCTCCTCCAATAACCTGAAAAGGCAGTCACGGTCAGAAGCAAAATGAACACAGTAGCTTGGCCTGGTGGTATCCTTCCACAGATGGTACACATTTTGTGGAACTGACCCGCGTCAAAATATAACACAACTACTCCTAATAAACGGCTTGCAAGAAGAAATTATTTAATTGGTAGCCTTATCCAATCACAATCTGAAAATCGTAAATAGTTCAACAGAGTCATAGCGGGATTCTTACAAGCAGTCTTTGTGACCATACCACTTTCCTTTCAGCTGGGCATCAAAATAATGTAATTTCATCAGCACCGTCCCTTCAACTTATTGTTAAAAATAGCATAAGCATGATACACTAATGAAATGGATATGCTCAATGCAATGAGGTAATGCAATAAATCAATGGTCTTTCCTAAGAGGTGTAACACAAGCAGTAGTAGAGAAAAACAGCTCTGTCTTCTCTGCTTGTTTTTTCTTCTTCCTTTTCTTTTCTCTTCAGAAAAAAAACAAAATGCTGTTTCAGAGTCTAGTCTTGCTGCTGGCCACATGACCGTACAAAATATCTTCGGGCAACATGGCTCCCTCAGCCAACAAATGGAGATGAGCACCATGACCTACAGTCGGACACGGCTGGACAGGGGAAACCTTTGCCTTTAACATTGCAGGACTATGATTATCCTGTGTTCATCGAGTTGCAATCAAATCAACCACAGTTTGGCATGACATCCAAATCCAGTCTTGGGAATCTATAAACCCAAGAACTACTTCTCACGCTGTACTGCACTTTCTTATAGATGCACACTAAATAAAAAGACTTTGGATCTCCTTTAAGTTTAAATGCATGCTCAGGTAGTCCTTGGCCTATAACAGTTCATTTAGTGACTGTTTGAAGTTACAACAACAGTGCAAAAAGTGATTTATGACTGTTTTTCACATGACCGTTGTAGCATCCCCACAATCACGAGATCGAAATTCAGATACTTGGCAACTGACTCATATTTATGATGGCTGCAGTATCCCGGAGTCGTGTGGCCATATTTTGCAACCTCCTGACAAGCCAAATCAATGGGGAAGCCAGATTCACTTAACAACCATGTTACTAACTTAACTGCAGTGATTCACTTAACAACTGTGACAAGAAATGTCATAACGGGGTAAAATTCACTTAATAAGGGTTTTGCTTAACAACAAAAAAATTGGGGCTCAATTGTGGTTGTAAGTCGGGGACTACCTGCGTCTTCATTGGAATATGGATATAACCTTAAAGTAGTCTCAATCCTTCCAAAGCAGAAACAAATGTCCTTTTCCCATCATAAATAAGTTTTAATTTGTCCTGTTTTGGAAATTACTGCTTGTATGTTATTCTTAGGAAATCCAGTAAGTTTTGTTTTCAATATTTTAGAATAAATGCTAATGGGGAAATAGATGAGGCTTCTTCTCTACACAGCGTTAACACTGGTGAAATATTTTATCAGACAGAAAATAATATAGGCTGCCTTAAATAAAATCTCAGGTTTCTTTATCGCCCTGATGAGAACACAGCTACACATTGGAAATGTCATTTGAGTTTTACACAATGAGATAGTCATAAGGGTGCTTCCATACGGATTTGCCATTTCATTAAACTATTGTAAGAGCTTATGGAGTGCAGAGTTCATTTCAACATCTGGTTTAACGTATTTTATCCCACACTATGCTTTTGGAAAATATGCTGTGGTCAAGACATCTGGTAAAGTTCTAAAGAGGCATGCTGCACAGAGAATGAAATATGACTTTCTATCCTGCTTGTTTGTACAAGAGCCAAGAATAAATAATTGTGATCTTTTCATTTAAGGGGCATTGTTTTCAGGGAAACTAAATAATGTAAGGTTGAAATGTCCATACTTTATCAAAAACTGAATTAGATTTTATATACCATCCTAGAAGCAAGATCTAAGTAAACTATAACAGTGAAGATTCTTTAGATTGTTTGAGCAAGACTGTGTTTTGTGTTTTGCACATGATCAACAGGTCTGAAGAGTTTCCAATATTTTTGGATGTTACTTCAGTATTCCAGATAAATCTCAGAACATCAACACACAATAAACTTCCTGGTCATAAGCAATGAACTTTCAGATTATTTGTTTCCAAATGTGATTTAGGAAGCCTTAGATTCATATATCTCACTAGCAGAAAAAAAAATAGTATACTTTATTGTCTGTTTCTACAGTAAAACCAAGCATGGTTTTCTATTATGGATGACTGCTTTATCTGCTATATGAATCCTTTTATTTGATTTATTTAATTGTTTATATGAAATATTCTTATCTGTAGGTTCCAAAATATTCTTAGGTACAGCTTCAAAGCAGCATTTGTAGTCTACCGTGCCAGACTGAATTCTAATATCTCTCAATGCCTTTTTAAAGTCCAAGCAATAGATGAATCAATATCGTAACAAAAGGACTACAGCAAAGAAATCTCATTTAAGCACTGAAAATTCAACATTAACGGGGCTATGCATTGCATGAGTTACAGCAACAAATCTAACTGTTTGCCGTTCAAGTACTTTCTTGTGGAGTGGTATAACTGTAGCAGGTAGTACAGCTTGGCAGTAAGGCTACTCAAAGAAGACAGATTCTTCCATGGCCATGAGAATTATCTTCTGAAGGCAAATGGGGAAATGAGTGAAACTCTGAGGGTAATAAATTACTCCCATCCATTAAACAGAATCTTCCTGTTCAAAACTGATAGAGAACAAACTGTTCCTTAGTCTTAGAGTGACCTATCATTGTTTTGCAATATTAAAAACGGGTTTCCTTTATCAATTTATAAGCAATGTTTAAGCAGTCAGACTATTTTCCCCCATACACAAATAGGAATATTTGGCAAAACGTTGGGATGTACCTTTGGAGTGCTTCCCTGAAGGCCTTTTAGGCAATGACTCCTCAATGGAATGTGCTGATGTGTGGAGTGCATTCTCTAAACTGTTACCCACCACATGGTTTATGGGGGTCTCGGATCGCGGAGTGACCTAGGTAAGAGAAAAAGTACAAGAAACCAACCGTCAATTTGGCTTACGTGAGTTAAAAATATTCTTAAAGTCCAGTTATTTCTAAAGCAAAGTTATTTTCAACTTGCTATCTTTTAGAAAGCATCTTCAGGCCCCAGAATCTAATTACAGAAGGTTAATGCTCATATTTCTGTTATACCTATGTTAATTTGCTTTCTATGAAAAATAATTCTCAAAGCAAAAAAATCTGCTGTGTGTCTCAGACACGTTCCTGAGGTAGCGTCACATTTCATTTTGTTTGAAAAGACTTAATAAATCTTGCCCTAGTCTCAGACTTCACTAATCAAATAATTACAGTGACTCACTTTTAGCAAATACATGGACCAAAAAAGCACCAAGTACTTCCAAGTGCCGCACTTAAGATACCAACTATTATTCTACTTACCTATCTACTTAGCTATCTAAGAACGGCTTCTGCTGAGTCAATAGCCTCAGATACACTGTGTGAATTTTCTCAGCAGGAAATGCAACAAGTGTTCTTTACAGCAGGACACAATTTCTGTAACTCAATATGTTCCAAATACTTTTACCACATGGATTGTTTTTTTTAAAATAGACCACTGGCAAAAGGGGTCCCCTACACATCACTTCCCCTGTAAGAGAGCCAGACAGCCCATGATAGTCAGATCCTAGGTGACCTAATCTGCTTGAAAATTGGCCTCAGGTTGCTGTTCACCATCTAAGCCGTCTTGCCAGCTCCTCCTGGCCAAGATCAACCGCCTTCCACACGGTATCCAGCATATCGTTTTCTCCCATTCCTGAGCCGAGGGGCACATGCACAGAGCTGCATCTGGCCATTCACCATTGCTATACTATAATGCCCAGGGCAAACCATTTATTTCCAATACATATCTGACCCTATTGCCAATCTAAACAAATTGTTTTTTAATACCATCCAAGCTTTTATCTTTCTACAAAATATACTTGCAATGGCTAAGTGAAAGTGAAAACAAACTTTATTCTAAATGATTCACGTGTCCATCAACCATGCAGAAATAGGAATTTATAATCTGGTAGATCAGGGCTTTTCAACCTTTTCACCCATTGTACCACTTTTAGGATATGGCAATATCTGAGCACCACCAGTCGCCTAGCAAGGTGTCAAAAACTTCATGACCAAAAAAAAAAAAAAAAAGGAAAAAAGTGATAAAGTACAGGTAATCCTCGACTTACAACAGTTCGCTTAGTGACTGTTCGAAGTTACAATGGCACTGAAAAAAGTGCCCCCCCCAAGGCACAGCTGAGCAAGACACCTGCCTGCCCGCCCAGCGGTGCTCTCATTCCCCTCCCCCATTACCACTTTTCTAGGATGGCCGCGTACCACCTGCCAGGTGCCATTGTACCACAGGTGGTACCCGTACCACTGGTTGAAAAGCCCTGTGGTAGATGGCAGGAATTCTAACGGTTTTTTAACATTCAATAAAAGAAGGAGAGTATGAGATTTGCTGTCAATGTAACTTATGCTACAAGGTTATTTGCAGTAAGAATAGTTGTGCTGGGCACAAAAAATGTATCATATCAAGGATTATACATAATAATGCACCCTGCAATCAGTTTATTTCAATTCCATATAACACTAATGCCTCTCTGTGGAATTGTAAATAAACCTAATTAGATTTAGACCCTGGTTTTACAAACTAATCAAATCAGTTATGACAGTGTTTCTCAAACTTGGCAACTTTAAAGATGTGTGGACTTCAACATTGTAACCGGTAGCCATGATATAGCACTCTACCAAACCTAGGAAGCTAAAGACAAAAGAGGAAAACCTATGATGAGTTAGTGAGGGAGAACACTTACCAAATGTATCAACTCAGCCTGTTTTCGCCTAATATCCCAAACTTGATCTGATTCACCCTTTTTTCTTTTGAGAGTTTCAAGTTTGGGATTCGTTAATAATGTGATAACGTTATCAAATTAAGCATGTTCCGCATGCAACCTTTTCTTTGAATTAGCCTATTTTTCCTCAAGTCCTAACATGCATTTTTCTTTTTCTATTAACATTGCAAACTTTTAATTGTCAAAGTTATCAGGAAAGATACTTTCACAAACTGTTAAATTCAGCTCTTGACAATGAGTATATGAGCAAACTTTAAATTTGTTCCATAGCAAACACTAACAAGTAGGTGATCTCTGCGTGCCTTTACGTTAACGCAGCTTGGAAAATTAATGCCATCTTTTTAGATTATTATGATTCAGGATGACTCTCATAAAGATCTTTAAAACCAGAAATGAATACTAATATTAAAAAAAATGTAGCACAAAATCCCACTGAATACTTTTTATTCAATCAGGAGTTAATTGGTGTGTGAATACATTAGATTTTGTTTTACACAATACCTACAGGGATACACAGCATTTTTCATCTCAGTGTATTTTCTGGCTACTCCTGCAAGTCCCAGCTCTGATTCAAAATGCTTGAATTTGGCAAAGCATGAAGTATAAATTAGACTTACTTTGTTAATCCCCAAAGTTAGATTGTTATAGAAACACATGAAGCTAGATGGAGATGCTTACAAATGACATTAAACAAGTATTCAATCAAGAATTTATATTTAACAGTATTTGAAGTATTGTTAGCTGATTCAGTTGCTTATGTAAATTGATACTTAATCCTGTGTTTTTGTTTGAGAAATGAAACATTGCCTATGGTATTAAGTTTTGAGAAGTAAACCAACTGAGTTTATTCTTTGGAACACAGGATTGTAACAAAAATCTCCTCGCACTGGGTTCTGTTTGATGAAATACATAACGTAGAATGTATTAACAGTAGCAACAGAATTAACCCACTCTTACTAGATCAGTGTTCCCCAATTTAATCATGATCCAAGTGCACTGTTCTTTATTCCAACACTGGAGGTTTTTAAGAAGAGATTGGAAACCATTTGTTTGAAATGGTATAGGGTTTCCTGCCTGAGCAGGGGGTTGGACTAGAAGACCTTCAAGGTTCCTTCCAACTGTTTTTCTTATATCCTCAATTTGCACCGCGGGGGGGGGGGGGAATCCACATCTGTATGGAAGCAAGATTGTGAAGAGTGGGTTCAAATTTGTATAGTCCAAATGCGGTATAGTCTTAAGAGCATTTGCAGTGCTTATATTGAACTTCAGGAGACCACAATGAGAAGAGCAACATGCTTGCCTCAAGCCACTTCTGAGGAATTAAACCACTGTACAAGTTCCTTCCTTCTTGAACTATATCTCTGCATCAGCAAATTTAAAAGCATTCATCTCTGCTTACTGATTCCAGTTATTATGAAACACTGAACTCTAATATGAGCCAAAAACATATAAAATAAAAAAGATACTGAAAGTTTCACATTGAGGACATTTAAAATACACACACTACTGAAGGAAATTAACTTTAGCAGGTCCACATTGCATACTTCCAATGGATTACGACAAGTTGTGAAATAGTTTTAAACAATTGTCACTGATGATGGCCAAAACATCTGTCCAGTCTCAATTCCTGGTCACTAAAACTGTTTCACAAAACCAGGCTGCTTTTTATAAAATAAACAAAAGCCTCTTCTCCCAGCTGTATTAATGGGAGAAAAAAAACCAATTTAACTCCTGGGGCCAACATTTATATTACAATCCCTAGGCCCGACAGGCTGGACAGCTACATAGCTTAGGGAAATCTGTATCTTCTTCCAAAGATTGGAGAAGCAACTTTTGACTGAAAGATGCCCCTTTCCAAAGGGAAAGGAAGTGGGAAGAGGCAGTGGTGGTGAAGACTGTTATAGACACAAAAGAGGGGACAGAGAGTAGAACCCTGGACACACGGTCCATCTCCTCTATCTCCAGCCCCCTTAACCACGGTCTGCTTCCCTTCCATCCCCCTTAACTATGGCCTTTGTCCCTTCCAGCCCCTCCAGCTCCCTTAACCATGATCTGCTTCCTTTCCAGCCCCCTTAACCACGGTCTGCATCCCCTCGGGCCCCCTTGTCCCTTCCCATGGGCCTCCCAAGCCCGACACCCACCTTGTGGCACCCAGGGCAGGTGGCCCCCCCGCCGGCCCCCCCGGCGGGGGCGCTGACGGGGGGTCCCTTGGCGGTGCAGGCCAGGAGGCTCTGGATCTTGGTGAGCTCCTGCCTCAGCACCTGCTTCTGGTGGAAGCTGAAGGCCGGGTGGTTGGAGGCCATGGTGAAGAGGAGCAGGAACTCATCGCCGGTGCGGCCCTCGTTGAGCTGCAGCCCGTAGTTGTGGATGACCGAGTCGAGGTGCGTGAGGGTGCGGAAGAGCACGCCGGCCGCCTCGCGGTGCGACGAGCCCAGCAGCGCCAGCGAGACCAGCAGCTTGCTGCGCACCACCTCGTCCGTCAGGTTGGTCAGGCTGCCCAGGTCGGCCGCGTTGTTGGCCTTGATCTCCGAGTCGCGCAGCGAGTGGTAGTCCTTGCGCGCCAGGTCCTCCAGGCAGGCGCCCAGGAAGCGCAGCTCCAGCGGGATGCAGAGGTCCAGCAGGCCGCACAGGAACTCCACCCGCTGCGGGGACGGCAGCTCCGAGAACCAGCGGTAGACGCTCTCGCGCTGCAGCCGCGGGCAGCGCTTCTCCACCATGCTGCCCCGCGCCGGCCCGCCAGCCAGCCGGCCCGCGAGCGCCCAGCTCAGCCGGGCAGAGCCGCGGGGTCGCCCGGGCAGGGCCCGAGGGGCGGGGCCTCAGCAGCCCCTCGGGGGAGCGAGCGAGCGAGCGAGCGGGGGGGCTGGGCCCGTCTGAGGGGGGCGGGGGGCGCCTGAAGCCTCCTCGGGCCTCCCCGGCGCGCTTCGCGGCTCTCCTCAGGAGGCGACTCCTCCTTCCCGCCGCCGCCGCCGCCTCGGCCCGGGGGCTCCCTCCATCCCTTGGCCGCCGAGGGGAAGAAGGCCAGGCGGCAGCACCTCACCCTCGCCGCGCCCGCCGCGCTCGCCTGCTCGCCTTGGCTCTCCGGGGATGCACCGCCTCCGCTGCCCGCTCGCCCGCCCGGCGCGCGACAAATAATCCCGCGACAGGAGGCGACGCTGCCGGGCGGTGCTTTTCCCCCGCTGCCGTTATACGTGGGAGGGATTCCGCGGGCGGAGGGATCCGATCCGGCGCAGAGGGTGAGGAGGCACGGCCGGCAAGAGAGGAGCGGGAGGCCGGATCTTCCTCACCTCGCCCACGCCCCTCTCTCGCTCTCGGGCGCGTCACGATTGGCCCGCGTTCCCCTCCGAGGCCCGCCCCTTCATGCCGGCCTCCCTCTCACCACCCACCTAACGGGACTCCGCCGGGCGGCCGCCGCTGTCACTCACGGCTCGCCCCCAGGCCCCGCCCTTCGGCGGGTCGCGATTGGCTCTGGCGAGGCCAAAGAGGTGTGGCCGGGAGAGGGCTGTTTCTGCGCGTGTTTCGGGCGCGTGCTAACTTGCGCTGTCTGACAGGAGGGGGCGGGGGCTCGCCGGTCCATCGCTGACCGATGGGGCGGGGCTTGGGTAACCTAGCAACAGGGAGAGGAACGGCTCCAGAGAGTGAAGAGAGATGGGAAGGAGGGGGGGGGTAATAAAAGCTCGGGTTGCCTAGCAACCGGGTCATTAGCACGGAGGGACCCAGGAAACGGCCTGAGGACGGGAGATTCCCTCATGGCCAAGAAGGCTCCCCCCGCCCTCCCCAATCACCAGCGACCCTCTGGGGCCAGATAGGCCTACCTCGCAGGGTTGTTGTGAAGGCAGAAACGGAACGCTATATTGTATCCAAGGAAGTTACACTGGGTCAACCATGTGGAGAGAAGACGGGAGGAATAACAGAAACTGATCTATTAATACAAATAAATACATAAATCAGTAAACAGCCCGAGGGTGGGAGGCTCCTGTGTGGCCTTGAAGACCCCTCTCCTTCAGCCAGCGATCCAGACTGGCCCACCCGGCAGGGTTGTCGTAGCCCAGGGAATGTATTAGTCTTTTCCACTTCGACCATGTGAAGGAGGGAAGATGGACACAATCGATAAATACAAATCAATGGAAGCCATAAATGCCTCCCAGGCCCCCAAGAAAGCCGAAGGGACCCCTGCCAACTCCTCCCAAAAGGACCACAGTGACCGAGACAGCTGAGTGCTTGACCACCTAGGAGAAAGTCCTAGGTTTGAACTTGGCACCCTATAAAGAAGAGGCACTGTCGGGGGGGGGCAGCCACCAAGCCCTGGACCCCCCCTTGCTTTGAGGAGGGGCTGCTCCAACTTGAAGGCTTCTGCATTTTTTCCCTGGAGAAACCCACCTGGGGACTGACTTCTGGAGGGCCCACGATCCAGCCGTTTGTGGAAACCCACCTTCGGATTGAGTGGCAATCTTAACCTAAATGGAGGATTCTGCCATCCTGTGTGAACCCAGACTTCACGTTCCAGGTATTCCGCAGTTTCTGACTAGTTGCTTTCCTTTCTAATTCTTTGCTCTATCTTCTTCTTCTTGTGCCATATCCGTTATCGGACGTTGGCGATCATGTTGGCGATCCTGTTTTTATCAGCAGCCGCACGAAAAAGTGCTGCTGAGTTATGTCCAAACCAGTCCCTTAGATTTTGAAGCCACGATGTTCTTCTTCTGCCTGGACCTCATTTGCCTTCAGTCTTTCCCTGGAGGATTAAATGGAGTATGCCGTATTTTTCTGGGTGTCGCATCCCATGTCCGAAGTATTCTAACTTTAGTTTTTTAATTGTTTTGGTGATTTCCCTGGGCTTTCCCAGGCGGCTTATCACCTCCTCATTTCTGATTTTGTCAACCCAGCTTATACGGAACAGCCGCCTGTAAATCCACATTTCAAATGCTTCTAGTCTCTTCATGTGGCCTTCTGTCAGAGACCAACTCTCTACTCCATAGAGCAGGATAGAAAAAATATAGCATCTGACAAGCCTGATTTTCAGTCTTAGGCTTGTCTTCTCTATAGTTATCCAAATAGGTGAGATCAGTCTTTGTCATCCCTGGCGAGTTTAAGATGGGTGGACTTCAAGTCCCAGAATTCCCTAGGAAATTCTAGGAGTTGAAGTCTACCCATCTTTAAATTCGCCAAGGTTGAGAAACACAGGATAAGAATCAAGAGAGATCTAATATTTACAGGTAGTCCTTGACTTACAACCATAATTAAACCCATCATTTCTGTTGCTAAGCGACGCATTAAGTGAATTTGCCCCATTAAGTGAATTTTGCCCCAGTTGTTAAGTGAATCACCACAGTCACCATACCATGGTTGTTAAGTGAATCTGGCTTTCCCCAATGACTTTGCTTGTCAGCAGGTCACAGAAGGGGATTGCGTGACCCCGGGACACGGCGACTGTCAAAAACATGAGTCAGTGGCCAAATGTCTGAATTTTGATCACGTGACCATGGGGATGCTGCACCGGTCATAAGTGTGAAAATTGGTCATGTCACTTTTTTCAGTGTCGTAACTTTGAACAGTCACTAAGTGAACTGTTGCAAGTTGAGGACCACCTGTATTTTAGCTGAATAATTTCCTGCCTGCTTCTGGATGTGGCTCGATATTGCTATATTTTGGGATCATTTTCTCCTTCTATCAAGTGAAAGACGATGGATTGTTTCTTTTTAACAGTGAAATGAAATCCCGCATTCATGAGAATGCTTATCTTTTCAGATAATCTCATCTGCCTGGTGACTGCATAGGGACAAATATGCTTTAAATCAGTTTAACACAGATTGGTACTGAGTTCACACATTCCACTAAATCCCAGCCTGGTGAATAAACTGCTGTTGAGCGTTTCTTCCACCAATGGTCTCTAAAACAAACCAAGCATAGTTCAGTAGGTGGATTAAAAGGAAGAATGCCGTTGCTTACACATGCTCTGCATGTTTGGGCTTTTATAGGAAAAAGAGTAATAAAAATTGATTAGAGCTAATTGATAATCTGCGAGCTGCAGTTCCAAATCAGACCCGATGTTGGCTGAGGACGTCTGCTTGCTGTCTTCCTCTTTGGCTACTGTGGAAAACAGGATGCCGAATAAGAGAGATTTAGTTTAGTCTTGGCCAGGCACTTGCATTTTATTATCTTAGATGCCATTAATATAATAAACAAGGTTGTGGTACATCGACGTATGGTGGGTGTCCTCTAGTGGCTATTTCCGTGATAACATTATGCTACAGTACAAATCTTCCTTTCCTTGTCCATGAATAAGTTGGTAGAAAAAACAAAAAATATGCCCGTACTTGGAAGAAAAAGATAGAGAAGCAAACAAGGCTTAAACAGAACAAAAATAATACAGTCATGTTGGCAGATGCAGCAAAATAGCTAACATATATGAACATGGCTGAGATTGAGATGTAGCCGTAAAAAATACAATGAATGAAACCATCATACATCTAACTTGGTTGTACAAATCTTCATTTAGACTCTACTATTTCAGATTGGCAACCTGTGATTATTGGATAAAAATAATGAGACATTGCTGATTACTTAGGTGTGAATTAAGTATCTGAACATTTCAGTTATAAAAACCTGGTGGGACAATTCAGTCATTGCCTTCTGAAAATAACTGATACGGTGCAGCCTACAAACCACATCTGTGCCCTGCATTCACACACCACAATATGGTCAAACCAAGCAACTCACATTCTAGTTTTGGGGACTGTTAAGGATTGTGATGGTTTTGAACAGATACTCAGACTTTGCAGCTTGTGTGGTTTTAAAAAGTACACATCCACTGACAGACGTGACAGCTCCAAGCTGGGATTTAGCCCCCATCACTTGTCAGTAGCCGGATGGCTTCAGATTTCAGCCAGATTTTGTGCATGGGTGATGACGTCATTTAGTATAAAGGAATAAAACTACTCGTGAGGCCACCATCTTGTCAAATACCATCTCATGTCTCAGCAAGTCACCAAATGGAACAAGGAACATTCAGTCTGGTTACTGCCACCTTTATATCTAGCAATGCCACATTCCCTTCTTTGGTCTCCCACGTGCCTTTTTCAGGGGGGGGGGCACACTGCCAATAGCACCAATAGACCAAGAAGGTATTTATAACTCTGGGACTAACCCAATGGGCTGCTGCCAGGGAAACGGGGATGCTAAAACTATTCCAACAATTTGTTCAGGGAGATTGAAAATCAGCGTTTGTGCTTCAAAAGCAGCAGGTCAGCTTCCCTTCCCCCCCCCCCCGCCCAGGAGAGTCCTGAGTTCAAGAGGTTGACTTTCTCTCCCCCATGGAGCTCTGCTAACTGTAACTAGTAGAAACAATACATGCCTTCGAAGGATTTGCCTGTATTCTCAGGAGTAGCGCATTCTTGGCTGGTGCTCAGGAGCCAACAAAGCAGCTGTTGCAGCCATTCTAAAGAGAGTGCGCTGGCTTGTTTCCCTGTGCTCTGCACATCATGTGGGTCGTCTTTCTCTGGTGTCGCTGGAATGTCGAGAGGAGGGAGCCAGTTGGAAACGTTTCTGAGGGCCTCCTGGCCAGCTTCAGCCCCTTTTCCAACCAGGTTCTGCTTTTCCTCTGCATAAATCAAACCCAAACTGTTGACTTTGTGGCCTAGAGCAGGGGTGAGAACAGGCAAGGCAGTAACCCCCAGCATGTGGGGCTGAGTGTTTGGCTTCATGATGAAGGCACCAGGGTAGAAACCAGGAGATGGTGAGTTCGAGTTCCTTCTTAGGCATGAAAGCCAGCTGGGTGACTGGGCCAATCACCAGGAGATGGGGACTTCTAGTTCGGCCTTAGGCATGAAAGCCAGCTGGGTGACTTTGGGCCAGTCACTCACTCTCTCAGCCACCCACCTCACAGGGTTGTAGTTGTGGGGGAAATAGGACAAGAAAGGGGTATTAGATATGTTCACTGCCTAAAGGTGGGCATAAAACAATCTAAAGAAAGAAAGCAGAGCTGGGGTGTGAGATTTCTGGGACTACAGACCACTGATGTTTATTTCACGATGCTAACTCTATATTAGGACTTTCAGGAGCGTTTTCTGTCCAGTGTTCTCGTAGTTAAAAAAAAAACAACCCTTTCCATCCACAATGTTAAACCTATACATCTGCAAGTTGGCGCTCACTTGCAAACTGATATTTATTTGCTCAAAGATGCCAGCCCCGTTTGGTTAATTGCAGGGTGAAGGAATGCAGTCAGGTGTATTGAGGTCTCTTGGTTTTGCAACCATCAGGAGGGTGGTGTGGTACGTGGATGAACTCCTGATAGCCAATCTATTTCTTTCTTGGGCCCAATATATAAATTCACCCACCCATCTGGGAGTGGCTACTCTGCAGATAGGTAAAACATGGCACAGAAACGCTGACGGTAAATCTTAAAGGGCTTGCAATAGTTCATTTCTTCCAGGTGGGGGAGCCTGTCTCCTTCCCCACAACCATGGTTCTTACAAAACAGGACTCTTAACCTGGAATAATTACCTGCGTCCCAGAAGAGAATTAAGCTCAAGCCTCTGTTGGATGGCAGCCTCCTTCTGTTTACTGTGCATCCAAGGAAGGCCTTAGCCAGGGGCCCGACCACAATATATTTTGTGAAGAACCTCACGTTTTATTATCAAAAATATCTTGAGTTGAGATTCAGTTTCCCACAGGAACATTATGTCAAATATTTCATAGTCTATTTCAGGGTTTCTCAACCTTGGCAACTTTAAGATATGTAGACTACAATTCCCAGAATTCCCCAGCAGGCCATGGGGAATTCTGGGAGTTGAAGACCACACATCTTAAAGTTGCCAAGGTTGGACTCCCATGCTCTAAGATGTTTAAGCCTATGTCTATGAACATAAAGGAAGATAGGAAAATCTTTACTTTTTCCCCTTCTTGCTAAGAAGATAAACCTCTGCTCCCTTCTCACATTCCCTGTGACCTACCAGCAATGTGAGAATACTCACACCATGCTTGTAGCAAGCCCATCCCTTTTGAAACACCTCTATTGTAGGCATGGCTCTTAAAAGCATGAAGAATAAGGGAAGAGTCTGTCTGGACACCTGTATGGTTTTCATGGATCCTAACTCCTAGCTAGGCCTGCAGTTAAACATCTCAAATGATGAAGCATCCATGAGAGAAGTAATGGTGTTACTTCTGATGGCATTTAGAAAGTTTTCTATACAGTATGAGATAATTCATTTAATCTACAGTAACAGGAGGCTGATTCATCTAAGCAGCAGAGTTTGCCACTGAACAAATGATTTTATCAAGGAATATTGAGGGGGTTTTTTTTCCATCCGGCTTCCTTTTGTGGAAAATCCACCTTAGGAGTTTATTCCTTTTTAGGAGATGGAGCATTGGCAGCTCTGGTTTATTTTTTCTGGACTTGGTTTGAGAGCCAGCGGTAGCTTCATGGGTGACTTGCACTCTTTTTTCTCCTGGAAGCAGTAAGATCTCCGGGACTTGATAAAGCTTACTAGCCTTTGTGTTTTCTCTGATCAGGATCAGCTCTCTGCTGTTGAGTTTCTTGATTTCACTTTGGAAACTAGGCTGGAATTTTATCTGGCTAAGGAAGATCAGATTTGCAGTGATTGGAAGGATAAACTCTACCAAGATCTACTGAGATACAGCTAGTGGCCAGCAAAGCCCCTTTGCTAATTTGCTGCACTTATGCAGATAGCAAGAAGATTAAAAGCTTTGATCTTTGCATGACAGGCCCTTGCGAGAGGGCTCCACATTATCTATCTGTGCACTACAAAGCATGCAAAGAGCATGCAGTTGTCAAGGATAAGTAGAAAGCAGTTTGGGGCTCTTACTAAAGGTTTTAGCAAAATGGCTTCAGAGTCAAAAGCATGTCAGAATTTCACTTTTCAGTTCATCATCTGCTGACTTTCTTAGCCTGAGAAAGTGTGCACCCATCATCAGCAAACAGAGATGCTCTTAAGACTATCTGCACTTCCCCCAGATGGAAACCAGAAAGGTTTTCAGGAACATTGTTTATCTTCTAGCAGAAATATTATTCCATTGGCTGTGTGAGCAACAGGTGTAAAAAGAGAAGCAGATTTGGATGGTATTGTCTATTAAAAGCTAAACTACTGGAAGTATCAGAAAGTCATGTTTCTTCTCCAAGAATGCAATGAGGCCACTAACTCCTTCTGCCTTGACTGAGAGCCTCAGAGATACATGTGAAATTTAGTCTGGAAATATGAATGAATTTTGACTTTTTTGAGGGAAAGTTTTCTGACTCTGCCTGGAGACAGAGCAAAGTACAGGTTCAGGTTCAGCTCATAACAATGCATTCTTTGAAAACAGTAATATGCTTCATAATGGTTTACCTTTAAACTTCCAGCAACTGTAAGCTATATTAACTGTAAATGTCAGACATGAAGAATCAAAACAACACATTAGACTCCGTTCAGTTAGTTTGTTGTCATGCTGCTACACAAGAACCTAGTCAACTAACAGCACTAAATTGGTGCTAGATAAAAGTCAATGAAATTCAAGAGGGGTTGGACAGACCATTTTGGGGAATGTAAGTACTCCAGGCTGATCACTGTCTCGACTCCACACCCAGCTCTGCCTGCTCTCCTCCTACAGTAGATGTTATCCTAGCAGTTATATCAGAAGACAGGAAAGACTTCCCTAAACTTAGTTTTCTTCAGATGGCCTAGGCTTCAGTTCATGTCTAAGCCATATGAAAATTACAGCAGAGAGGGGAAGCTCTCAGGCCTTCCAAGGTTCAAGTGGACATCTTCCCCAGCAATATCTGGAGATGCTGGTGAGCAGGTCTGAAGTTGGGATCCTCCAGAGCAGTGCTGACCTTAACCCGCATTGTCCCTAAAAGAGAACAAAGTTAGCCTTGACCCCTAAGGTAAACCCAGTTTTCTGGATGAGCTCCATCACTTAAAGATTACTCTTCCCTTCAGTTGGGTATCACGTTGGGTGAACAGATCCCCAGTTCCTTGTGTACACTCACATAGGTAGAGACACTTTTTAAAAAAATCTGGTTGAGAAAGATGAAAAAGCACTGAAGATGCCTTCCCAGCTCAACATGGCCTGTATCAGCATCCAATTCTTGCGTTTGCTAGAAACCAAACCTCTCATAAATAGCAGGTAGAGTATAGAAGTGTTTACTCAAGAAAGAAGCTCAAATCCTAGAAAGTTGTTCCTCGGTGAGAAACATTTCATAAAAGTCTTGATCCCTTCAAAATTACTCTTCCGCCAAGCATTTTGCTTAGTAGCCTTGATTCAGCAAATATTCTTTATTTACAGAGGAGATTTAAACCCCTATGCTCCAGAACATTATTTTAAGAATGAAAAAGGACTTAATTTTACACTAACCTACTGCTGGTGAGACAGAAGCAGGAGACAAACCATCCCCTTTTTTGCTATAATATCAGAGTGTTTAAAATGGCCACTTTCATGGGGGTCATCTAGAAATGCCCACCCAAGTCCTTTTTACTTTATTTGAATGACAGCATTGTCATTGCTAAGAAGACTGATGGATTGATTGATTGATTGATTGATTGGTGGGTGGGTGGGTGCGCACAAATCTCTTAAAATCTATTTCCTCACAGAGTGGATGGGTTGGGTTGGGACTACCTCTCCCAAAATTCCCAGACGGGTGACCACCGAGAGTTGTAGTGCCAAGATGCTTGAAGAGAACCAGTTTTGACTTCTCAGCTGCAGACCAATTTAGATCTTTACAATCTTCAGATTTTGCAGAGTGGGTTGTTTTCATAGCCTTAACACTCCTTCCCCTCCCCCCACTGTGGAAAGCTGGAGCAAATCGCTGGAGCAATAGCCGGGCTATAGTTTTAATTGATACTAAATCGATGTTGCTGCTTTCTCTATCTCTCTTTTTTTAATGTGGAGACTTAATACTAAATATCTTCCAGAGTTGGTGGGAGACCAAAAAAGGAATAAAAAAGAAAAAGCCATCCTCAGCACTTACGTTAAGACTGCAGTCCTAAGCAGGCTCTCTTCTCCTTCTCTAAAGTCAAAGTCACTTAGGAAGCAGGCTGTGCCATAGAGGTGAGCATTCATCTCCTGCTACCTATGGTACTTCCCTCTTAGAAACGCCAGCCTGCCACAAGATTCCACCCTTCCTAGTTCTTTAAACTTAAAAATAACGATTTCTTTTTTTTTAAATCTCCCTGGGTATCGTACCCCTTTGGCCTGATGGAGCTGTCTGGAGGTTTTTGAGCCCTCTGTCTCCAAGGAAGGGAAGGGAAGAGCGGGAGGGAGGGAGGGGGGAGGACTCTACCTTCTGCAGTTGCTGTACCTTTAAATGCAAGAAGCTGGAGCCGAGACGGGGGGGGGGGCGGCGAGAGACCGAGATGCTGGGCTCCCTTCCCCTTAATAAGCCTCCGTCCATCTAGTGGGGAGAAGGAGAGGGCGAGGGGTCCCGAGGGACTCGGGGGTCCTGGGCGCGGGCGAAGGCTGGAACGATGCGAGGCGCTCCTCGCCCCTCCCCGCTCGGAGCTCCAGCAAAGGAGCCCCGTCCCCCCCCCCCCTCGCCGGTCTTCCGCCTCCCGCCTCTCTTCCTCCCGCCGCTCGCCTGGAGCCGGGCCCCCCTCCCCAAAGGGCAGCTCTGAGCGCCGGCATGGGGGAGCTCTGCCTGCCAGCCAGCCGGAGCCGAAGCGAGTGAGCGTCGAGCCGCAGCAGGGAGGGGCGGCCGGGGGAGGCGTGGGGAGAGGATGAAAGCGGGCCTTTGGGGGGCCGAGAGAGAGAAAGAGCGAGAGTGTGTGTGTGTGTGTGTGTGTGTGCGTGAGATCGAGGCGGTCACAGCCACTGCATTGCCGCTGACCCGGCGGCTCTCTCGCGAACCCGCCGCGGGCAAGATGCTGCTTTGCCCAGGACCCGCGGAGCCCTTGTGCCAGCCCAGCAGCGGCAGCAGGTGGAGGGCGCCGGGGGGTCTGTGAGACCCTTTGTCTGGTCGGTGGCGTTGCTTTCTCCCTGTCGCCCCCCCCCCGTCCTCCTCCTCCTCCTCCTCCTCCTCCTCCTCCTCCTATGTTGGCCGCTGGCCTTGGCCCGCGCCCCCTCCCCTCTCTGGCTGCTGCCCGGGGCGGCTCGAAAGGACCCCCAGCGGCGGACCCCCCGGCCCGGCCCGCTCCGCCCCGCCCGGCCCCCTTGCTGCTCCGCGGGCCCAGGAGGGCTCTCTTCCCCCCGGCAGCAAGGCAGGAGGAGACGGATCCGGAACCGCTCGCCCCCCTCCCGCCTTTGGAGAGGATGTGCCAGCGGCCAAGCCCGGCTCCCTCGGCGGCTCTCGGCGTTTGGTGCAGCGTTTAAGGGGGCGTTTTTTTTTGTTTTTTTGTTGCCCCGGCTTTCGCCTCCCTCCCTCCCTCCCCCCCGCCCCACCTTTTTGAGAATTTGCGAACTGCGTTACATGCATGTCCAGTGGGGGAAGGTTTAATTTTGACGATGGAGGGTCCTACTGTGGAGGCTGGGAGGACGGCAAGGCTCACGGCCACGGCATCTGCACCGGCCCGAAGGGGCAAGGCGAGTACGCGGGCTCCTGGAGTCACGGCTTCGAAGTGCTGGGCGTCTACACCTGGCCCAGCGGGAACACCTACCAGGGCACCTGGGCGCAAGGGAAGCGCCACGGCATCGGCGTGGAGAGCAAAGGGAAGTGGGTGTACCGAGGCGAATGGACTCACGGGTTTAAGGGACGCTACGGGGTGCGCGAGTGCACCGGCAACGGGGCCAAGTACGAAGGCACCTGGAGCAACGGACTGCAGGACGGCTACGGGACAGAGACCTACTCGGATGGAGGTAAGCGGCGGCTTCCCCACCTTCTCCTCCCGGCTCGAAGCGCGTCGCGTCGCCCTTTTAGAGCCACCTGCTCGGTGGGGATGTGAAATGCGCTCTCCGGCCCTGCCCTGCGTTGCTGCCCCGGTCCAGTCCTTGAAGTTCAGCCGGCGCCGGAATTAAATCTTGCTGGTTGAAAGGAAGGCCTTTTTCCAAGCCGGGTTTGCAGGCTGGAGACTGGCTCGGAGTCCTCCTGGTTCAGCTAAGAGAATCTCGGTCTCTCCACCTAGCCCAGGACTGATTAGGCATGTAAACAAGATGGGCAGGTAAAGGGCTTTTGGTGTGAGTGTGTGTGTGTGTGTGTGTGTGTGCCTGTGCAAAGGGTTCCCCTTCCAGGTTCTAAAGGCTCCAGGATCCTGGGAGGGAGGTGGGAAAGGAGGTCGCATGGAGAGGAATTGCAATCAGAAAAATGGCAGGCTTCCCTTGCTTCTGTGAGTCTGGGGCATTTTGGAAAGGGCTGGTGTAAAATCCCCCCAAGGGATAGGTGGCGTCTGTTTAATATTACGAGATTTGCTCAGGAAAAACCTCTCTGTGGATTAGGTCTTCTGGACCAGATCTGGGTGTCTGCCGTGTTTTGTTCCTCCTGTTCAGCATCTACCTCATGAAACAACCATTTATGAAAGAAAGGCTGGGCCTCCATTCATCACACTACTAACCTTACAGGATACGATGAGGATGGGGTGGAGGGGTAAAATCTTGCCCTAAAAGACCCCTGCCTTGGCCAGACATTTCTCTCCAGGGTCAAACTGTATTGCAAACTCTTTCTTTTTTTAATTTCCCTCCAAGTCTGGTGCTCTACTCCGTGGGTCTGCAGTTAATTTGATAACTGGTTGCAATTCACAGAAGATTCTTCTTGATGCGAATGTGTGGCTGGATGTCTGTGGAGCACCCAGAGGCTGATAGGAACAGCTGCTTCTTGGCTTCGGGAAGAAGCTTCAGGGGTTATTGCAGAAGGAAGGTGGAGATGTGGACTAAGTGGAAGCAAAATTAGCAAATGGAAGAGAGAAAACCATGAGGACTAATGTAAGATTAAGGTCTCACACAGAGCAGCTTTCCTCTGGAATGGCCTGAATCACTCCATCTCCGGTTAAGTGGCTGTTTCCTCTGCTAACCTTTCCGTGTGCAGGCGCCAGGCCTACTTACTACATCCCTGGAGGAAAGCAGGGGGGGGTCTTTGGTCTTAATGTCGTGTATCTGCCTCTAAAACACAAATCTTCCTTTTCCTCTCTGCCTCCCTCTCTCTCTGGCATGCCTGCTTTAGAGCACTGAATACATTCTCCGCTTTTCAAAGGCCCTGAGGAAAGAGATCAGGAAAGGGAAGGCCAAAGGGAAAATTTATTTCTGTGAAATAGAATTTGCTGATTGGAAGCGAAGAGGGGAGGGCAGGAACTGAGCAAACTTTATTTGATTTTTACAAGGCAGGTCGCTTGGTCTGGGAATCCGTTTTGTGAACCACTTGCAATGAAGCAAGGGAGGGAAGCCGAACGGGATACACTCTCTGTCTTTTGCTGTATTTACCTGGCTTATGTGATCCCCTTCTCCCTCCAGAAACCTTCATTCTCAGTGCCCAGGTTTCTCTGAACTCGGGGCTGAAGCTCAATCTGCATTTAATATCTCAGGGTGAATCCTCTAAAACTGCCCTTCCTGATCTGGTGCCCTGAAGGAATGTTGGGAGTGCAATGTCTGGGATTTCTTTCCGCCCGGTGGGTTGCCAGGCTTAGGAATCTTAGTTCCTGTGTAGAAGAAGGCAGATGGGTCGAAAGTGTTCTTGGCCTACCCATGCCTTTACGCAGAAGCCATGCAGGCACGATGGTACAGTACTGCAGTGCTGCAATCCCCAATGAAACCTGAGAAAAAAATGCATATATTCAACCAAAGAAGAGAGAAGTGTGCAGAGCTTCCCTAACCTCGAAGGGGGCGGCCTGCTTTAGGCCCGGAAAGAATCGGAGAAACAAACCTCAGACTGATGGTGAAAATTGACACGGGATTTGGGAAAATTCTACCTAACCCCCCATGGAGAGCTAGTTTGTGGAGAACATTTAGGGTATGGAGTGGTTCTGATCCCACTGGTGGTCATCCCGGAAAGGGGGCTGCACAGAGCCCTCAAATATATGTCCCACTCACGTTCTCATCTTTCCTAATTTGTTTTGTTTATTTTCATGATGGTAACAAGGAAAAACAACCCATTTGAATTGTTGGAAAGTGCCCACTGTGTGTGAAATCTCTCTTGGTCAGAGCCGCTTCCCTAGGCCTCCTAACAGTGACTTAGCAAATCTCCTACCTCTGGACAAAAGCATTCCAGATGTACGAGGGGTAATTGCATTACACTGGGAAGGAATAGCTCCCCAGCTGCCATTAAGAACAGAGACACTGCTGGAAATAAAGATTCCTGTAGCTCCACAACCCATCTGCTGGGAGCCTTGTTGCTTCCTGGGATGTCAGAAATAATCTACCAAATGCCATTTTAAAAAAACTACTGACAGACATCAGTCTAATAAGCAGGTCCACCTGTGCTGAGGATTTAGTAATATCAAAATAAAAGCTGTCGTGTTTTAACCCAAAAGTCTAGGACAGGGATCTTCAAACTTGGCCCTTTTATGACTTGTGGACTTCAACTCCCAGAATTCCTCAGCCAGGCACGTGTGAAGTTCAAGTCCACAAGTCATAAAAGGGCCAAGTTTGAAGACCCCTGGTCTAGGAGATAGACCTACCAGCAAACCCCATCCAGAGGCCTTCACTTTATTGTCAAACCATGAGGGACTGAAGCCCCACCATGTCCCTTAACTTGCTGTTGGAATAAAAACTGCAAACAGCTCTGTGTTCCCCGGTGGACGTGGGAAAACCTCACGGTCAGGAGGTTTTATCTTGGAATTCCCACACAGCAATCCCCAATGTTTTGGGCATTCATATGCCCCCGTACCCAGCCTTTTCACAGAGGCTGTGTTTGAGTTGGGTTTCAACATGGATTACTCTCCTGAAAATGCATAGGAGAAGTCCCAGCTGTAGGTTCTTTCTGGGGCATCAGTGTCACACAGCTCAGGCCTCCCCTCCCCCCCACTGCCCCCCTCTTTTCCAGGGACAACCCATCCAACTTCTGGATCTCATAATATTTATTTTCACTCAAACCCATTTTGTGTGAAGCTTGTACATAATATCCCATCCTCCCACTGACTCTTCAGGAGAAAACAGGATGGTTTTGTAGGTCCACTTCCTTCTGTGTAGCTAAAAGGTTGACTTTGTGACCCCCTCCCTCCCTCCCTCCTTCCTCCTTGTGTCTAGGCATTTCCGGAAGTGCCATTTCTATCTTTAAAAGTGGGCCTACATCAACCCAAAGTCACTTTTCATATTTCCAGGACACAAATCTTTGGAGAAGCCCAAACAATAAGAGAGGAAGTGAAAGAGAGCGGGTCTCCATTTATAGGCCTCAGAATTACAGTTTGTTTTGTTTTTGTTTTTGTTTTGTTTTTTTTTAAGCCTTCAAGCAGTTCATGTGTCCTCACAATCTCTATTTTAGCTGCTTTATATTTGGAAGTTCAAGCATAGCTGGCAGAACAATACCACAAGAGCCCCACTCCTGGAAATGATAAAACAAGGCTGTAGTAATTGAGTCAGGCTGATGCAAGTGATTCAGATGAACTGAGCCAGATCCCCAGAATATTTAAAGCAACTTCAGCTGAATGTCCATCAATGTGAGCTTTTCATAACAGGCTTGTCACAGTATTTGCTTCTTTCTCTTTTAAATCCTTTTGATGTCTCAGGACCTTGGAGAGCACCTAACTCGCAGTCATGCTGAAAGGATGTGCCTTAAGCAAGCATTTTTGCCCGACAGCAACAGTACACTTACAACCACAACTGAGCCCAACGTTTTTGTGGCTAACAACTGAGACAGTTGTTAAGTGAGTTTGTCCCATTTTATGACCTTTCTTGCCCCAGTTGTTGTGAATCGCTGCAGTTGTTAAGTTAGTAACTCGGTTGTTAAGTGAATCTGGCTTCCCCATTGACTGCTTGTCAGACCGTCCTAAAAGGAGGCCACATGACTTCAGGACTTTGCCATCGTCATAAAGATGAGCCAGTTGCCAAGCATCCAAATTTTGAACACATGACCAAGGGGATGCTGCAACAGTCGTAAGTATGAAAAATGCTCATCTTTTTTCAGTGCCCTTGTAACTTTGAATGGCCACTAAGTGAACTGTTGTAAGTCGAGGCCTGCCTGTACTTTCTCCACTTTTTAAAGCCTCCCTTTCTGAAATGGATGGTGGGTGAAGGCCAGGATGCTTGGCATGTTGGGACAGTGATTCTCCAGAATCTTAGCCAGCATAGACTTTCTCCACTTTGGCTGCCAATCCTAGGAGTTGCAGTCCCAACTCACAGCATTAAGATGTGGGAGCTGCTCTCTTTTCAACCCTGTGTGAAGCTCTGACACATCCAGCTGTGAAGACAGTTGCAAATCTATGTCAAGAGGTGTATGAGGTGTCCTTTAATCCCTTGTTGTCCACACAGTGTCAGCTTCATCCTTCCTTGGGCCCTGGAGGTCCAGAGAAGAGCAAGCATGGGACAAATCTGAAGCATAAGAGAGGTGGGGGAGCTACAGGGGTTCCTCTGGTGCTTCTTTGTAGGTGGTAAAATGGGCAGTTTGTGAGGTCTTTGATGGGCCACCATACATGACTGCACTGAAAATTGCAAGGGTCCTTCCTTCGTGTCAGAAGATTTGGTGTTTGAGAGTTTGGGAGCAGAGTCCATGCTCTGCAGACCATACATAAATCTCTCAGGATAAGATATGGCATGGGATGTGGTGCCCCAATGGCTGAGGCTGGGCAAAAAATTAAATTTGATTAAGGTTAAAGTCAGTTTAAAATGCTAAGAAGACTGTCCTTGGATTTAATTCCTCCCACTCCCCATCATGTTCAAATATTGCAGTCCAGGATTCCTGGTGGGGTGGTGGGGTGAAACCCCCAAAACTCTCCAGTACTACCTACGTTGGGGAAGATGCTTGCAAACGACATCCAGTTTTCTTCTTCTTATCTCTCAGCTATGTTTTTCAGGAGGGCAGCAGTACAGTAAAACCGATGCAAGTTTTTAATGTAAATCGGTGTTTTCCAACTTTGGCAACTGTAATATGTGTGAACGTCAACTCCCAGAATCCCCAGAAAATTGGAAGTTTGAGGAGTGTTTGGGAAAGGACGGTCTGCGAGAGGCACTTGTCTCTCTCGCCATCCCTCTCTGTATTTCGAGGCTTCTCCAGAGATTAAGAGCTTAGTTTAACTGAGAAATGGGGCAAGATTAGAGAGTTTATGATGAGGATTACTGAATTTGATGATTAGCAAAGAGAAAGAGGGAGAGGGAGAGAGAGAGAGAGAAAATTAGGCAGATTCTCCTGTACTTTGTACAGGAAGCATATTAGAATTAATTAGCTCAATGGATTGAGAAGCTTTCAGCATTCTGCCTGCTTGAGGTCCAACGTAGGATGGGAAGCCCTGATCCTGGTCTCAAGGGCAGAGCAGGGTGGACCTTGCTCACTTCGCAACTCAAACAGGACTAGCATCTGACAGAGCAGAATCAGAATTTCCCCATGTACAGGTAGTGCTTGACTTAACAACCGTTGTTTAGAGACTTTTTGAGGTTACAACGGCACTGAAAACAGTGACTAATGAACCTTTTTCACACTTAACGCTCGTTGTAGCATCCCCAAGGACACCTGATCACAATTCAGGCGCTTGGCAACTGGCTCGTATTTATGACGGCCGCAGTGATCCCGGGGGGGGGGGCCTCACGTGATCCCTTTTGCGACCTTCTGACAAGCAAAGTCCATGGGGAAGCCGGATTCCCTTAGCAACCCTGTTACTAGCTTAATGACGGCAGGGGTTGACTTAACAACTGGGGCAAGACAGGTCGTAAAATGAGGCAAAACTCACTGGGCTGTCTCACTTAGCGACAGAAAAATTGGGTCATAATTGTGATTGTAAGTGGAGGACTATCTGTACTCACCTGCCATGTAGGTTTATTACTCCTGCCAGAAAGAAGCACAGAAATAATTTGAGAATCAACGTTGGGTTCCATCAGGCTGGTGCCCAACTTCCTTTCTTCCTCCAAGAGCTGCTGTGAGGTTCTGGTGCACAGCTGGCCCACGTGGCCGTGGCCTTCCCCTCGGGCACATGGGGCTCCTGGGACTCCGTGCCGCCTGCCCTCTAAGCAACCCACTTCCGTAGTATTGCCATAGATACAGCTCGCTCGGGCTCAGCTGCTCCTGAATCATTCTGGCGACGCCTGCCTGGGTCGCCCACACGGCTGCCGTGGCAGAGAGAAGATCCGCTTCCTACTCTGCCTCTCCTGTCAGGGGGAGGGTACAGGTAGTCCTCCACTTACAACAGTTCGTTTAGTGACTGTTGGAAGAAACAACGGCACTGAAAAAAGTGAGTTATGACCGTTTTTCACACCTACAACTGTTGCAGCATCTCCAGGGTCACGTGATCAAAATTCAGATGCTCGGCAACTGACTCATGTTTATGACGGGCACAGAGTCCCTCTGTGTGTGTGTGTGTGTGTGTGTGTGTGTGTGTGTGTGTATGATCTGATCCCCTTTTGCAACCTTCTAACAAAGTCAATGGGGAAGCCATATTGTCTTAACAACTGTATTATTGTACTAACTTAATAGTTGCAGGGATTCACTTTAACAACTGTGGCAAGAAAGGTCATAAAATGGGGCAAAACTCACTTAACAACTGTCTCGCTTAGCAACAGAAATTTTGGGCTCCATTGTGGTTGTAAGTCGAGGACTACCTGTACTGGTGGAAGAACCATTCCAGTTCATAGCAAGCAGTGAGGAAGTACCCAAAGGATGAGTGCTTGGGTCTGGAAGGCCCTCCAACCCAGCGGAGACACCCATCTTTTCCCTAGACCACCCAATGCCCAACCAGGGCTCGTTGTGCAATCTTGGTTACCATGTGGAAGCTTGTCTGTTAAGCCACAGGAGAACTCGGCTTCGATTGAGCAAGAAGAACTAGTGACCGGCTTTGAGGCGTGGCCATCTGTGTGTGGATGGGGGCAAGCGATGGCCTATCTTTTGTGATTGTACAATGAGGTCATGATCTGCAAAAGATGCCACAATATTTGCCTGGAGGCTCCATCAGTGTGTACAGGAGAGGGATGAGGAGGGCCTGGTCAGCTGTCCTTCACTTCCTCCCATAAATGGCCACGCAAGAAAATCAATTCCTGGTTTGGAACTGAAGGGAGTTCCTTGTAGTTTGGGTAGCATTTGCTCAGCTTTATGTACAGCACAGTTTCTCAACCTCAGCAACTTTTAAGGTGTGTGGACTTCAACTCCCAGAATCCCCAGCCAGGATGGGTACAGTGATGTCCAAAGAGCCTTCCACATAGGTAGGGTTTCAACTCTCATAATGTCCTAGCTTTAACTTCCACCTTAACCTTGAGACTATTTCTCAAAGCAGATCTTTCAGACCAAGTCTCCTCGTGCAGGAAATAAAATGAAAAATAAATGACCTTGTCTAAAGGGAAGATGTTAGACCGACAGACCCAGGAAAAAAGAGGGGAAATGATCCATAGTCAAACGCCAACTTAACTTCACAATGGACAACACGGGGTAGTTCAGTTCCATTATCAAATCCCATCTCCCATCAGAGTAGAAACTTCCTGGCTAATCATGAGCAGGATAGTGTCTTCAGCCTCAAAATCCTTGCCTGGTAAATGAATTCGACCGTGTCCTCACAGGCTGTGGCAAAAAAAAAAAAAAGAAAAAAAGAACGGGTGACTCTTCTAGTGCTACAAAAATAGAATCTGTGATTACTGAGTTCAGAAGCACCTTAAAATCACATTCTACGTTCTGAAACTTGGACTATATGTAGTGGGATTCTACCCAACTCGCCCTGTGGAAATGGATGAAAACAAGCAGGGTACAAAGCAGTGAGCTACACGTGTTTCAAGAAACAAAGAAAATACTGGAAGAATATTGTCTCTAAATACAATATATTGCAGGAGACTACATTAAGTGGGAATTTTTCCTGATCCAGCTTCCAAGCCCATTAAAGAAGGTTGCAGAAAAGGCCTCCCTGATAGCTACTCCTTCCTTCCTTCCTTCCTTCCTTCCTTTTCCTTCCTTCCTTCCTTCCTTCCTTCCTTCCTTCCTTCCTTCCTTCCTTCCTTCCTTCCTTCCTTCCTTCCTTCCTTCCTTCGCATCTGTCTCTTTCTATGCTTGAAAGTGAATGTCAGTCCTTGAGTAGTAATTAAATGGCACCACACAAACATTCACACTCACACACAATATTAGCTAAGCGTGGGAAGAACAAATAGGAACAATAAGATTTGCGGGACTAAAAACAAGTTTAAAAATAATTAAGGAGAATATACCCCCGCATGGATGCGTGTAGACACACACACACACACACACACCCACCTACCTCAGCTCCAGGACAGCTTGGCATGCTAAGTAGAGGCTGAATCTTCACTGTGATGAATCGGGGCGGAGGACAGAGCAGCCTCACCTGGCCACCTGTGCTATTTTATACCTGAGAAGAGATATTGGGATTGGGTATAGAGGAGCTATGGGTGTTATGGTGGAGGGAAAGCCTGGCTCTTGCCATATCTGCTTGCTATGCAGAGAGAGAGAGAGGGAGAGGGAGAGGGAGAGAGAATATGCATGTGCATATTTTAACCTCCTCTACTTTTCAACAGAGGGTAGTGTATTGGGCCACTGAGTCACAGGAGAAGAGCCTGGATCTCAGGCCATAGAGATTCCATTCTGACTGGCCTCATCCAACCCCATCCACTATCAAGCCACATTTTGGCTGAGGGTGTTCTGCGATCATGGACAACAGCTGGGAATGCAGCTCTGTTTATGATCACAGCTCTTCATTAGTCTTCAATGCCTCAGCAACCTCTTCTTGGTGCATTAGTTGCCTCTCTGTTGCTTCTCTTCCTTGCTCCATGGCTCTTTATTTATTTATTAAATGTACATGCCACCCAGAAACAAAGAAAGACACACAGAAACAAAGAAAGACAATACAGTGATTTCTTATATGATCCATTTTCTCTGGATCAAGGATGGCGTGTTGGTGCTCCTTATGTTGGTCAACGTGGAGGCCCAACCTTTTCCCCATTTCCTGGAGAATTGCTAGGAGCTTGAGTCAATAATTTTGAGAAAAGCTACATATTCCTCCCCACCTGCTTAAGTGCACCTGAGAGCCAAGTGCTTCTGACAAATGGATTTGCCCAACACAGAAAGCCTTATGAGAAATGCTTGTTTTGGGCTTAATATGCTTGTAAACCCAACCATTGTGGGCCCTTTCAAAAACAAATGTACTGTAAGAATACGAATTAAGCTGTGGCTTATTCATCCAAACCTTGGTGAGGCAACCATGATGAGTGATCCAATTTCTGAGACTTCCTTACAATCATTTCCATCTAAGAAGGGCCTTTCGTAAGGCTAATTGATAGTTTCCTGCTGAGTCCTTGGTGCTTCTTGATCCTTCTCTTCTATTGATAGTTTCCTGTTTAAAGACTCGGCTTGGTTTGTCCTTTCCTTGACCAGCATTTGGGGATTATCCCTAAATTACCCTTTCATTAATCAGCTTTTATCTCTTCATCATGTGTCATTAACATTTTTCAACTGGATGCGCAGAGATCTTCTTTCTCTTATAGTGAAATTATATATTATCTACATTACCCAGCCTTTCAAGTTGAAGAAACAAAAGTCTGCTTTGTGATTGTTTTTACTAGGGAAAGTGAGCTACCAGTCCCAGGGCCTTATCCTCCAGAAAAATAGATTGCCAAGTAAGGTTGCAGGTTTTGGGATCCATGAAAGCGCAACAGATGTTGTTATTTCATCTCTTGTTATTTGCTAGGGAATAGGAAGAGATAATATAGGATTTCCTGCCTTTGGGAAGCTTGATTGGATGAAGATGAACAGATGCACCCAAGGAGCCATTGCCAGCAAACTGCCTTGTCCCAACCCTGATAAATAAATGTAACTGCAAGTCATAGTAGAAATTTACCTACCAGACCTGACTGCTTGTTCATTGCTGGAATTAATGTTTTGCAAGTTCACAAAATAGTCACATCCCAGATTTCAAAAACAGCACAATAAGGAATAGCACAGGAAATGCTGGAATGCAACAATTAAGGGGGGAAAATGTCTAAGGATTCCCTGTCATAAATGAAGGGAAGAGAAGGGAAGGGAAGGGAAGAGAAGGGAAGGGAAGGGAAGGGAAGGGAAGGAAGGAAGGAAGGAAGGAAGGAAGGAAGGAAGGAAGGAAGGAAGGAAGGAAGGAAGAGGGGAGGGAAAAGTGAAATGAGCAAAAGCTGGATCAGAACGTTTTGGAGTTGGTGACTCTTAGCTCAGGTATCAGGAACAGAAGAGAATGCCGTAGCAAGGAGAACAGTGTTGATGGGTCGAGGTATCAAGCAGCAGGGGCTAATGAGCAAAGAGATTGAATGACCAGATCAGTCTCCTTCCAGAACTGTGCAGATGTGCATTTGGATTCATCCTTCCTGGGATGCTGGATGACTGCTTTTGCAACACTAAATTCAAGTCCTCACATGACGCTTCAGTCCAGGGAGAGGTCATGGTGAAAATCAGCCTCCTATGCTGCAATCACAGTTGATGAAACAAATCACATAAAAAGAAAAAAAGCCATGGCTTGATCCAGAATTTGCTGGAAGACTGACTGTCAAAAATATATGTGTAAGCTGGGCTGAGGTGCTCCTTGGAGACGAACAGGATGTAAACATGATGAAGAACTTCTAAGATGTTTGTTGGTAAGCAGATGCTAGGAGGTGCAGAGTACTGACCCCTCCTGGACCAGCCAGGAACTGCTCTGCAGTGGGTTTTCAGCAACAGAGCCCTGGCACAACCCCCCTCTCGCCCACCCACAGCCACCTGTCAAGAGCTTCATCCCACATTCTGGTGGCAAATTATTTTGGCTTCGCTTGCTCAGCCGAATTGCCCTCCCCCACTCCCAACCTGCAAAAGGAATCTCAGTCTCTTCCAGAAATGGAAGTTTGGACAAAATTCTTCTCCCCAACTGGAGAAAAGGCAGCTGAGGGGTCCTTGGTGCTCTCTGAGCTTGGTTGCTTTTCTTGCGTTTCATTACCCAAATTAGGTAACATTATCAGTGCTAGTTTTAAAAAGCACCTGCTTTTAAAACATATTGTGAACTGAAATGTAATGGAACGTCCTGAAGTTTGTGGGGCGAGTATCTGCGTGGCCCCATACCACCCACGCCACCAGGCAGGACAGGGTGGCTGAGAAGGCTTTGTTGTGGCCAGCCTGCTAACTCTGTTCCCTTTCCTTTTCCCCCTCTCGCTCGCAGGCACTTACCAAGGCCAGTGGGCCGGAGGGATGCGTCAGGGCTACGGTGTTCGGCAGAGTGTCCCATACGGCATGGCTGCGGTTATCCGGTCGCCATTAAGAACATCAATCAACTCTTTGCGCAGCGAACACACCAACGGCACGGCACTGCACCCCGATGCGTCCCCTGCTATAGCCGGGAGCCCCGCTGTCTCAAGGGGGGGATTTGTCCTGATGGCCCACAGCGACGCGGAGATCCTGAAGAGCAAGAAAAAGGGCATCTTCCGACGTTCCCTGTTGAGTGGCCTCAAGTTGCGTAAATCCGAATCCAAGAGCTCATTGGCCAGCCAGCGAAGCAAGCAGAGTTCCTTCCGAAGCGAGGCAGGCATGAGCACCGTGAGCTCCACCGCCAGCGATATCAACTCCACCATCAGCCTGGGTGAAGCCGAGACCGAAATCTCCGTCATGGAGGACGACATTGACGCCACCACCACGGAGATTTACGTGGGTGAGTGGAAGAACGACAAGCGGTCCGGCTTCGGCATCAGCCAGCGCTCGGACGGCCTCAAGTACGAAGGGGAGTGGGCCACCAACAAGCGTCATGGCTACGGCTGCATGACCTTCCCCGACGGCACGAAAGAGGAGGGGAAGTATAAGCAGAACATTCTCGTGAGCGGCAAACGCAAGAACCTCATCCCCTTGAGGGCCAGCAAGATCCGTGAGAAGGTGGACCGGGCCATTGAGGCGGCTGAGCGTGCGGCCACCATCGCCAAGCAGAAAGCGGAGATTGCAGCTTCCAGGTAGGTCTTTGGCAGTGACCTTGCAGGTTGACCAGCGAGGAGGAGAGGGAGATTTGCATTCTTGTGGTTAGTGTTTTTGAAGGTGTGAGTTTGGGATCCACTCTTTAGGTCAGTGATGGTGAACCTTTTAGAGACCAAGTGCCCGAAAACTAGTCCTGCCCTGCTCCCCCACCTGCCCCTGCTCTGCCCTCGTCCTGCCTGCTCTGCTCCGCTCCGCTCCCACCCCCTGCCCCGCCCACCGCTTCATCCACCCGCAGGGCCAGTTATCGCCTCCATGGCCCGTCGCAGATCGCCCAGGCGGCCCAGCAGTGCCATGGTGGCCATGCCCTCTGCCTGTGCCCCGCAGCATCAACTGCGCATGATGGGGTGCGAGGGCGGAGTCTTGTCCCTGCTGCCTGGCTGCTATGTCCTTGGCTGCGCTGCTTCGCGTGGGCCGCGCTTTGGGGCGACTCTCCTCCGGGGGGCTGCTGATGGGGCCGCAGGGGGAGGTGGCGCTGGGGCGATGGTGTGTGTGCCCACAGAGAGGGCTCTGAGTGCCGCCTCTGGCACATGTGCCATAGGTTCGCCACCACTGCTTTAGGTCCTCCATAGGATCTGAGCCTGCAACACCTGATGAAAAGTGCTGATGGAGAACGGGTGGAGTTATGCTTCCAGTAAGTTGGAGAAGGCTGTAGATTTTCTGCTGAGTTGGTCAATGTGCAGCCAGTAGCTTCCTTAGTCCTCTGTGGCAGTCTATTGCAAACTGAACTCAGTTATGGAATTCAGCAGCCACATCGTAATAGCATCTCTTCTCCTCAGGTAGGAGATGGAAAGTAAGCATGGGAACAGCAGCAGTTCCTTGAGTGGTATCTTCTAAATCAGTGCTCGGAATCCATCACGGTCCAGGAACAATTTGCTGGGCGGGCTTCTTTTTCCTTCGATACAATCACTGTCTGGGTTAAAACGTCCTTCTGGGTGTATCCTTTGCTTGCCACTCCAATCAACTAAAAACCAAGGTTTTATCTTTGGTGTTTTTCAATGGTGCAATGGGCCAAATTCTACAGAGCAAGAAGTGTGCGGGCTGGCTACTTCTCGGGCAGTTATTTTGCTCAGCATCCTGATCGGGAATAGATTGCTTAGCATAAACTTGGGGTTTTGTAAGAATGCGGGAGAATATCTTGCACTGAGATCACCCATGCTCCGTCTCTTGCATTTGCCCTGCCTGGAGAAGTTGGGGCTCTGCTTCTCCGCTCAGGTCTGAAGACCCCAAGAGCAGATAAGCAATATAAAGGAGGCCGGGCTTCATCTTAAGTTTTTTTTGAAAAAGCACGTAGGTGCTTTAGAGGGCAGATTCTATGGCAGATTTAGCACCACTAATTTAATTTCTTGTCCCAAGTCAGTGGGAAATTGTGCCATTGACAACATTTCAGCAATGCCATCACGGATGTTAATTTCGGGAGGCAGAATGGCCCTGCCTGGCTTACAGATGGACGACTGAATATTCCCAGTTTGGAGAGAAGCCTTTCTGTTAGCACTTAACAGGCGGTGGCGTTAATAGCAATATTATCATGCATGACGGTTGTCAAAGCCTTTGGATGTGTGAATAAGTAAGAAAAGAAGTGGGGTGTCTCTCCTTGTGTGTAATTTATTTATTCACGTTTCTGTGTCATTCTGTGCACCAAAGAGATTCCACTTACTAGCGCGTAATCTTATCTGGCCACCACAGAACTTGGATGAATGGGAAGCATATTTCAAGTTCTTCTCGTTCTAGACATCTGGGCTGAATGATTGAGAGAGAAGGTGCCCATTTACGGCGAACAGTAATAAAGAAAAGTTCTCTCAACAAGAGAATAAAATGTAGACACACCTTCTTCCTAGACTAGAGTAAGACTAAGATGAAGACTAAAGTCTGTGCTCTGGTTTGGGCAGAATCTATCCGAGGCTGCATGCTCAAGATTCAGTTGAGATGATTAGAGAGAGAGTCAAAGTTTCAGGAAAAACAGCAGGAGAGCTATCCCACCTCGATCTATTTTAGAGGGGAGAGGGAGAGTCCATGGATGCAGGCATTGAAATGTGATGGAGACTTGGTAGCCATCTTCCAATACTTCAAGGGATGAGCATGTATAAAGTGTTGTTTGTCAACCCCGAGAGACCGTAATAAATCTCCCAGCACTGCAAATGAGTTGTGCTTCAAAAACACAATGCTCATCTTGCATTTGCTAATCCTCTTTCTGGCAGCTTCAGAACAAGGACTCTCTGACATTTTCCTGGGCCAGTCTGGACATTCAGACGACCCCAAGAGGATTGAATTGAGATACAAATACAATGGAGAATCGTATGAATGGCACATATTGTAGAAAGGCTGGCATCTCTGGCTGGGTTACATCAGAAAGGCCTCAGAAGAGGCTCTGTCAGTCTGTCTGCCTGTCTGTCTTTGCTGTCTTTAAGACTTGTGGACTTCAACCCCCATGCTGGCTGGGGAATTCTGGGAGCTGAAGTCCACAAGTCTTAATGATGCCATGTTTGGAGAACCCTGGTCTAACGCAAAGAAGTAAACCTTGAAGTTTAGTTGGCCACAGCCAATGTCTGTGGGGTGTGTGTGTCTTGTGGCACCTTAAAGAGGGTGAGACCAAGGCCTGCAATTGTTGGTGAAGAAGAGGCTCAGGCCAGCTTTGGCTTTTCAGCAGACCCTCAGAAATGTTGTTTTCAAAGCTGCCACAGTCAGGAAGGTTGGGGATGGGACACCTGCGGAAGGACACCTTCCCAAAGGGCAGATGTCCCCTGACAGATGATGCTCCCCTGGGGGAGAGCAGGGGGGGGTCTTTTCTCAATGCATACAAGGCCAGCAGAGGAGGGGGTTGGAAAAGGGTCCATCTCCCACCCCACCCCCATTGAAATAAGCTGCTCTGCTTGCTGAGGCTCCTGTGCACAGCTCCTCCTCTTCCTCCTCTCCCTCCTCCTCCTCCTCCCCCTCTCCTCCCCCTCCCCCTCCCCCTCCCCCTCCTCCTCCTCGTTCGCTGCTACAGAATACCAAAATAGCGCTGCAGGGTTTGCCCATCCTCAGCGCCAGGTCGGGAAGAAAAACCGGACGGGTGGGGACGGCTGGGCAGCCTTTGCAGAACTGGACTCGCTCGCCTGGTCCCTAGAATGACGTGTGGGGTGCTGTGTATGGGGCCCGCCCTGCTAGGGGGTTCCCCCAAAGGCAGCTGAGGAGGCTGGAAGCGGGGCGAAGGAGGGAGCCTGTGGCGCAGAACGTTCTGTCCCTGCGCTCTCGGGGTGTTTTTCAACAACAAGGCCAGATGGAAGCCAGCAGAAGTGGAGCGGCGGGTAGCGAGACAGGAAGGAGGCAGGCAGAGGCTCCGGTGATTCATCCTTGGCGAGGCAGGCGCTCCTTTTTCGGAGAAGGAGGTCAAGGTGGGGAAAGGGAAAGGGCCAGTCATGTGCAAGACAAGAGGGAATTGTGATCCTTCCCCCCCCCCACACACACACACCTCACATCTGGGACAAACCTCCTCCTCCTCCTCCTCCTCCTCCCCCCCCCCCAGTCTTTCCTGCTGTCTCAGCTCCCCTCCACCCTATGCCCAGCTTGGCACAGACAAGGCTGCTCAGACCGTCTCCCCCTTATGGCGGGCCCTCGGCTACTAATCCTGCCAGTTTGGTTGCAGGGAGGAAGGACTGGGTGGTCCCTGGGGGGGGGATGGGAAGGAGAAAGAGACTCCCTCCCTGAGGAGGAGGAGGAGGAGGAGGAGGAGGAGGAGGAAGAGGAGCCCCGTTCAAGGATCAGGCTCAGATACTTTGGTTGGTTTCAGTCAGGAAGGCCCTTCATCTATTTTGTGAGTGGGAGCCTCCAGAGCTGAGGAGTGACTCTAGGAATTTTCCCCAAGCTGGCATTCTGCAGAGGTTTTAACGGCAAACACCTGGAATCCTTTGCCACGCAGGGCAGGTTGCCCCTCAGGAAATTTTCAGAAAGTTGTAGCCAAACGTCTATGGCATAGACAGGCCTGCACTGACTACTTCATCATCATCGTCGTCATCATCATCATCATCATCACCATATTCTGAAAGATTCTGTGCATATACATGCAAATGGTAAAATAAATACGATGACAACATGAAAATAGGAACTATTAATGAGCTTTAGGCAAATTAGCCAGGCCCCTTTTAGCTCAGGCTTGATTTATGGTTCCATATTTCATGTAAACCCAGAAAGTTGAACTAAATCACGGTGTCCGTAATGCACCCTGCGATTAACAGACTTCTTAATAACACTGTGATATATTCCAAAAGAGATTAATTTGGGGGGAAAAATCGGAAAGATGAAAGAGCTAATCCAGACCGGATATAATGCTTAAGACCGATGGCTCAAGTTAAACCAGGTGAAGAGCCGTCTGGTGCAAATGCATTTTGATTCCAGAGCTGCTTTTGGACTGCGTAAATCATTTCTCCTTCCCCTTCCCCCTCTTCTTTCCTCTTTCCTTCTTTTCTTGCTGCTGCTGCAGCTTTTACTATCCAAAAACTGGAGACATAAACTACTTTTCCTGCCATTTGAAAGAAAAGAAGAGCTATGTTCACTCCCTCAAGCTGCTTGTTTTCAGGCAACTTGGCAGAAGCGTGTGTATTTCTGCATTTCTCTATTGTCTATTCTCTATTGTCCTTCCTTCCTTCCTTCCTTCCTTCCTTCCTTCCTTCCTTCCTTCCTTCCTTCCTTCCTTCCTTCCTTCCTTCCTTCCTTCCTTCCCTTCAGGAAAGTTGCTTTAGGGCAAAATTGGGGAGTGGAGACTTTTCAGATGTTGCTGAAAGACAATTCCAGGATCTTCATTCAGCAGATTGAAGAGTTGCTTTCCACCAAGATCTGTTGGGCTCTTGACTCTTTGGTCCTGATTTTAAGGTCTAAAGCCAGAAAGAGTTTGTTCTCATCACTGCCTTAATGAGTGACACCATCACCGGAAACAGAGACTCTGTACAAGCTTTGCTCCTTCCTAAGGAGGCATGTCTTCAAGAAGAAGGTGGTGTCTAATTCTATTTTAGATTATGCCGATCGTGCTCTGCAGCGGGACGAAAAGATAGCTGGCCGTGGATTTTTAGGTAATCCAGATAATTAAAGGCTTTTCCCTCAGCCTCAAATGAGCTAGATAATGAATGCCAATCCCTTTGGTTATCCTTGTAATGTTGTGGCTTGTCAAGGTGGCATCACACAATGCTTGAGAGCCTACTGGGTTCAACCAGAAATGCGTTTAACAATGCAGAGCATACAATGCCCCTTTTGTGTGTTCCAATCACAGTGAGCCAACCTACTCAAACAGTTTCCACTCAATTGGTCAAGTTTGAAGTTTTTTCACCATTTGGATGGATGGGCAAATCAGCCTGTTTGTGAGCTCTTGTGTGTGTTGATCTAGAACAATGTTTCTCAGCCTCAGCTGTCTGGGGAATTCTGGGACTTGAAGTCCACACATCTTAAAGCTGCGGAGGTTGAGAAACTCTGGCTTAGAGGGTCCAGCCCAGTTTGCTTCTACTGCTATCTGTTGTTTTGGGGGCTGGGGGGAACGGTGTACAAAAAT
>NW_015387625.1:324424-385361 GCF_001527695.2 Protobothrops mucrosquamatus
TTTAAGTACAGATTTAGAAACATATTTTCACTCTCTGTTCTCTCAAACTTTTTTTTTAAAGGGTATTTTGATCTGTTTTGCAACTCCAAAGCTGTATTTGAACATTTGGAAAGCATAAAAGCCAGGAGATGACTAAATTCTGATCAAATTATTTCAGAATCTGCCCATATCAGATTCATCCAACACTCCAAACTGCAGGCCTCCAGATGCAACAAACAGTAATACAGAATTGCTCATGGTAAGGAAAACATTGTGCCTTTACAGGCACCAGAGCCTTGCCGGTTAGAACATAGAAGGTAACGTAGGCCATGAATGATACAGGCTAGTAGATCATGACCCAATTAGCACTTCATGCTAGGTTGTGGCCATTCACTATTTGCTGAGGAGCAGAAGGTGCAGATGTCAATAATTCATATATTTTTTCCTGTTGGAAAAAAAGATAATGGGTTCTAGACTCCTAAAATGTTATAAGAGGCTGGTGGTCATTATCTACAGTATAAATCCTTTCATGGCAAAAGTCTGGATATCTGTGGGACCATCTGTCTCCAAGTGTCTCTGCTCATCCAACAATACCTGACAGGATTGGTATGCTCCATGTCCCAAAAATTATTTCTACCACCAGAAGAAGAAACCCGAAATAGGAGGACAGAAACATGTCTACAAAATCATTGCTACCTCTCTTGAAAAGCATCCAGCATGGCTGTTCTTTACACCGAAGACCTTTTACCCCATGATGAAGATGATGGCCTGAACCTCTACTTGACTTGGGCACTGATTTTGTAGACATGTTTCTGTCCTCCTATTTCAGTTTCTTCTCCTGGTGGTAGAAGTAATTTTTTGGGGACATGGAGCACACCAACCCTGTCAGATATTGTTGGATGAGAAGATACGCTTGAGACAGATGGTCCCACAGATATCTAGACCTGTGCCATGAAGGGCTTCATAGATAATGATCACCCACACTCCTTGCAAGACTATCCTTGTTTAGCTATAGTTTATTAATGAAACTGCAGTTGGCTGGGTGTAGTTGACTTACTAATCTAGAAGTCATTATTTGTCAACCACATATAACATAGAGAGCCAAAGTGAAGTGCTCAGGCTTAGCATGTTGGTGGTCTTGGGTTGGGGAGCTAAAGATCTGTACTGAAAGAAGTTTCCAATGTATTTGGAGTCTTTGCAGTAATTTGGACCATACAACCCAAGTAGGATGGGTTTTGCATAAAAATTGGCACAGTGTGGGAGGGTATATGCAATTCCTGTATTTTTCTAAGGATTCACATGTCAGTTCTCAATCCCAAACATTTACATCAGCCCTGCAGATCTGATTCTACAATAGCTCTATAAAACATATTGCTCTAGTCCACTCTGGGAAATAACAATGGAAAAGAAAGCAGTAGATCCAGAGAAAGATCTACCCAGCTTGATTTAATCCATGAGCCTCTCCTTGTTAGCATCTGATAATGTGTAAAAAGCGAGTGCAGATGAAAAAGAGAGTCCTTGCAGATAACCCTCAAGGCTTGATTTCCTGTCCCTCCAGACATTTCCTGTGTATAATTTTTCCTGCCTGCCTTGTCTTAATCAGTCACTTCTTTGATGCCCTTGATAGTGTTCCATTAGAAGTGACAGATGGTGGGAATTGCAAGTCCCTCTCCAGATGTTAATTAAGTTGCAATCTGTAAATAACCAATATAGACATATTTGGTACACAGGTTTTGCATGGCAGAGCTGTCATCGTGAAATAACCCAAAACCAGCTCCTTGTATTGTGAAGCCCACTTACATCTCCTGGTGAACATGTGCTTCAGAGGAACGTCACTGTGATATGAACATACATTTTTGCTTAACAGATGTGAATAGAGACCACCCATTGTGCACCTTGGGGAAAAAGCTACCTATGCGGACAGGTTCTTAACTCAACCTGATGCCCCTGTTAAGGCTCTCAAGCTGGGTTTAAAAACGCTTGCACCCAAATGAAACACACATGGGCACATATTTTTCATATACTCTGACGGAAGGAACCCAGACAGATTCCGTATTACCTTTTAGATGGAGGTGGAGTGATGTCCCCCATCGCTCCACGTCTCCTAAATGTTGCTTTGTCTTATGCTGAGCACATACAGGTGACTCATCCTGAGCTGAAAGTCAAAAGAATTTGCAGCACAGCCCCGCACACCTTTTCTCTGAGTTACATACGTCATTTTCTTTAATTCATATTTAATTTCACCTTCAAGAAAAGATACAACCGTCTAAACCAATGCTTCTCAACCTTGGCAATTTTAAGGAGTGTGAACTTCAACTCCCAAAATTCTGGGAGTTGAAGTTCACATGTCTTAAATTTTGCTCAGGTTGAGAAACACTGATCTAACCTAATCAAACAGCATAGACTTCATTTCCTTCTTCCACTGTGACTAACAATGCAGGCTTGATGTTAAAATTCAAAAATGGGAGATGAAATATGTATTTGATCTATTCTTGTTTCACGAATGAGCAGGAAATGCACGTTGGTTGGAAAGAAAGGGGCTGCTATCCCATTGCTGGGGATCTTGAGAAGGACCCAGTATGTCCTAAGTGAAAGTCCACTATGAATGGCATGGATGCTCTGAGAGACCAGAAGAGTCTCACCCCAGATCCAAACTGCCCTGTGGCAACATAGCCAACAAAATTCCTCCACTCCTGCCATTGGGAACCATAGGATTCTTCACAGGGACTTCCTAGATGCCCAGGAGAGGCAGTGGTGCACAGCAGGTCCCCAACAACTAAGAAAGAGGCTGTCTCAGATGTTGCCTGTTCCTATCTTTATCCTTATCCTTTGTTGATTTGTCTAACATAGGTTGGAGGAGAATCCCTCCATCTTGTACCAGTGAATCCCATAAGTGGATCATTACAGCTGATGTTACAAGTGCTAGGAGGTAGATTCTGGTAAAGATGGGGGAGAAAACTCTGGATATCTGGGAGCATCTTCTTCTGAAAGAGCCATCTGGCAGCTGAGCTGCTTTGCATGCTCTCCAGCCTGCCTCTGTAGCATCAATTAAGACAAGTCAATTGTCAACCAAGAAGCCAGGCCTTTGCTGTTTGTAATTCAGGGCACTTGCTTTCCTGTCTGGTTTCAGAGTGCCAGAGCAGATGTTTGTGTCATGCCAGAGGTTGCATTAGCTGCTTTTCCTTTCCCAATTAGAGATCCAGCTAAGGGCCACGTTCCAGGGAGCGAGCAGGGAATAGCACGGAGGTGATGATGTACGAGAGTTGGAAATTGTCTACAGAAAGTTAATGGCGCTGGCTAATGGTTTACTTCCACAACCTGATATTTGATTACTAGTTTAATAAATTATTGATTAGATGCTGATGGCAATCTGCTGAGAATCGGATTTTATTTATTTATTTATTTATTTATTTANCTCTGTGGGAGCGTACCGGCCGATGGGAGGTAATCTGCGGCAGAAGGCGGTCTCGGAGATATCCAGGTCCGATGCCATGGAGCGCTTTGAAGATGATGACCAGCACCTTGAAGCGCACCCGGAAGGCTACCGGCAACCAGTGCAGCTCGCGCAGCAGCGGTGTTACATGGGAGCGACGAGTCCCTCCCAACACCGCCCGTGCGGCCGCATTCTGGACCAGTTGGAGCCTCCGGGTGCTCCTCAAGGGGAGCCCCATGTAGAGAGCATTACAGTAGTCCAGGCGGGAGGTGACGAGGGCATGGGTGACAGTGCGCAAGGCGTCCCGGTCCAGAAAAGGCCGCAACTGGTGTATCAGGCGTACCTGATAAAACGCCCCCCTGGTCACGGCCGACAACTGGTCTTCCAGTGTCAGCCGTGAATCCAGGAGGACCCCCAGATTGCGTACCCTCTCCGAGGGAGCCAAAATTTCTCCCCCTATAGTCAGCGATGGAGTCAGCTGACTATGCCGAGGCGCCGGCAGCCACAGCCACTCGGTCTTGGAAGGGTTGAGCCTGAGTCTGTTCCTCCCCATCCAGACCCTTACGGCCTCCAGGCAACGGGCCATCACGTCAAGGGCATCGTTGGGGTGGCCTGGGGTGGAGATGTACAGCTGAAGTCATAAATGTAGTTAAAGGTGAAATTTTGGAGATGGGGGGGGGGACTTACCAGACAGTGGCCATTTTTGAGAAGGTGGAAACTAAACTGCATGGATGGAAATCTCAAAGCCCCTCCCTCCTAATGATGCAGCTGGAGCATCCTCAGGGCAGGAAGGCTGCCGGTTCCAATGCCTACAATTTTAGAATATTATTTCAATTCTTTTTTCCCCCTTTCCTGACATGCCTTCTGAGGTCTATAGGCCCATGTAGTTACAGTGACCAGTGGGAGTCACTCGTCTGGTTCATAAGTAATGCTGTATCTTGTAATGTTGCTTCCTTTTGGCATTGATTGATGTTACAATAGTCAAAAAGTCAACAAATCAACAAATCATGGCTGAACTCAACTCTTGGTTGGGGTTCCATATCATACTGATCTGGCTCATGATTTGTTGACTTTTGACTCCGTGTGCTATTTAAAACCTAGCCAACCATGTTTGTATTTCATGGTCTATGTCATTATCTTATAGATGAACCAGCCAACTATTGTTAGTCAGGAACATATGATGTGCTTCCAGGTAAACTATTGCTGGTTGAGGAAATGAGATTAATACAGGACATAGTAGCCTTCATGAATCTAGCTCTTTGTAAGCTTGGTGTATTACTTTCTAGCTTAATATCGTGTAAATCCAGATAGTTGTGGCATATTCAACAATCCATTGTGAAAGGAACTATGGTTTGAAATGCTTCCTGAACCAGACCGTACTCTACAATGGCCGAAAAGGCAAGGCTAGAGGGACTAACAATTCTGAATCACAGAATACTGATGCGAAAAAGGGTCTCTGATGTTTCCCAAGCAAGGCCATAGAAACCAACAGCTGCTGTCTCCTTCCTTTGCCCTCCCCCCCCCCCAACAAACAGGGCACCCTTCCTGCATTCTTCCTCTTCCTGCATGGATGGCTCCTTAAGTCTGCAGACAGAAGCCAACATCTGCAGTGTCAATAAATAATTTATCTCCCGCCAGTCTTCTTGCACCAAAGGCCAGGATGATCAGGCTACCTTTCTCCATGGACTGCTTCCAGAGAGAGACAGAGACGATGCCCCTGAAGCTGGAGAAGAGCTCCTGGCTGGGGATCCTGATCATAAACTGGCTGATGGCTGCGCAGAGAAGCACCCACCAGCAGCGCTCCTGAAGGTGGCCTGATCGTCTTTGGGAGGGCTTTCCTCTTGTCGTTTGCTCCTTTGGGGGAGCAACCCTGGTCGTGGGTCTCTCTGATCCTGAGCCTGCTTTGCCTTCCCATCCCTCCTCCCAAGCATCCAGATTCTGTGCCTCTAAGCAATCTAAATTTGGAGGTAAAACCTCCCCCACTGTGGGCTTCTCTCCTCCTCTCCCTTCCCTCTCGCCTTCGGTGGCTTTGTTTCCAAGAGAGCTCTCTAGGAAAAGAGAGGATTTTGTGCCTTTGCTTCTAGCAGGAATTCCCGCCCTTTTGCCTCTCCCGTCCCATCTCTATAGTAACTGCCTGGCATCACACAGAGGTCCTTCAAAGGGGAAGGGTTGCCCAGATTGGCCCACCAAAGGTTGGACCCACCAAAGGTTGGACCACAAAGATACCTAGAGCAGCTGGTGGGTGGAAGCCTCTTCTGCTTGATGGCTTTTTTTTTCTCTGAAGCTCCATTGAAAGCAAAGCCTCTATGGAGATGCTCAATGTTCCCAGTCCTGGTGGTCCCAATGGTGCTTTTCTCCCCCAAAAGGCAGCTGGATTTCCTCGATTTTTTTTCCTTTGTAAACGTTTTACTTCCCATCCAAGAAGCTGAAGAAGCTTCTCATCCAGAACTGAAGGAGCTTCTTGGATGAGAAGGAAAACGTTTTCAAAGAAAAATACAAAAAAACGTCCAGTTGTCCTTTTGGAAAAGCATCTTTGGGTCATTGAAAGCAAAGATTAATTCTAGTGGCCCATTTTGGAGAGGGGTGTCATAGGATGCAGCACTTTTTGAGGTTCCCAGTAAGGAGGAAGATCAACATTTGCTGGCTGGGGAATTCTGGGAGTTGAAGTCCACCCACCTTAAAGTTGTCAAGGCTGAGAAACACTGATGTAATGTATTCCTTTTGCAAAAGGATCCTATGTTTACATTCCTTTCCCACCACAAATATTTGGCAGCTTGCTTTTTCATGCACATCATCTCTGCAAACAGTCGCTCAATGGGACAGCCGCTCAACGAGGACTTCCTGTAGAATCTAACAGATGCTTGCTAATGACATCCAATCGTTTGGCTCCAGTGCCAGTGTGTCTTTACCTTGAGGAGAAATAATTGTGTTGCTACTGACACATTACAAGTGAAAACAAATTAATTTTAGCCTGCAGGCGTACATTATATAATTTGCCTTGGGAAGGATCATCCAGCTGTAGTAAAGATGGAACCGGTATGAATAGTACATGATGCTCATTTTTATCAGAGGGGCTGATTAATATATCTAGAAAAAAATCCCACATATCCGACATTTCATGTGCGATGGGCCAGTCGCATTTTGGAGCATAAGGGGAGACTGTAGCCCTGGATATTCTCTCATGGCTACAGAAACTGCTGCCTGTAGAAAAACAGGTGTGTGTCAGGTTGAAGGATTACAACCTTATTTTTCATGCGTTAGGCCAATCTTCTAGATCAGGGGTCCCCAACCCCAGATCCGTGGACCACTACCAGGCTGCGCCATGCCAGCAACTGGTCCGCACAAACAAGGAAAGGCCCATCTGCAGGATGCAGGCAGCACACAAAACCACGCACCCTCTGGTCCGTGGAAAAAACTCTCTCCATGGAACCGGTCCCTGGTGCCCAAAAGGTTGGGGACCTCTGTTCTAGTTGCCTTGCCCATCAGGACCTTCCTGCAAATGAGTTTCAGGGACTTGATTGGAAGGTCAAGATAGGGGCTGGAGGCTGAATGCTAGGGCTTCTGAGCTGAACCAGCCAGATAAGTTGCGGGCTCAGGGAGTAAATCTGGCAAACCGGATCCTTGTCCTGCTATCCTCCATCCAGCAGCCCTAGCCTTAAAATCAAATGTCCAGCTTTTTGAGTAATTTGTTAAATTTTGAACTGTTTTCATGTGTTGTTGTTGTTGTTAGTTGCGAAGTCGTGTCCGACCCATCACAATCCCATGGACAACGTTCCTCCAGGCCTTCCTGTCCTCACCCATCTTCTGGAGTCCATTTAAGCTCACGCCTACAGCTTCAGTGACTCCATCCAGCCCCCTCATTCTCTGTCGTCCCCTTCTTCTCTTGCCCTCAATCTTTCCCAACAATAGTGATTCAATCATCTGCATTGTGATCTTATAACCTGCCTGTTTCTTTCTTTTCCCTCATCTGCTGATGGACTCAACAGCCTCAATTTACGTTATTTCACTTATTTCCTGATTCCAGCCATTGGCTTTGATCCAATTCCTTTAGTTAGTCTGCAGAGCCCACCACTCCTCTTCTGTTCTTTGGGTGAAATGTGGAAAGTGTCTTCTTGTTGATTCTACATTATCATTAGCGTATGTTCTTGACGATCAAATTTGCTGGAAAAGTGTTGCGATTAAATTTGTGCTGGAAAAAGTAACTTCACCGATACGCAGGCCTAAGTTCATTTCTTCGCTGTGATTTTTGCCAAAAGAGTCCAATAGTTTGTGTGTTCTCCTTTCTGCCCGTTGTCTTCCTTTCCAGTTGTTGATGTCCTCCTTTCCCTGTTCAGATATCTGCTCATCTACCCAAGCCAAAGGCCATAACCATTCATACCTTTGTCTTTCCGTCTTCCACAGGACCTCCCACTCGCGGGCGAAGGCCGATGCCGCCGTGTCAGCAGCACAGAAATCTCAGGAGGAAGCGCGGGTTGCTAGGATCACTGCCAAAGACTTTTCACCTTCCTTCCAGCACCGAGAAAACGGTCAGTACAATCTGGAGAGCCTCTGCAGAACCTCGGACTTTGCTTCTTTTCTCCTGTCCCCACCGCTAGGCTAGGGAGGCAGGGCCATCCACGTTTTGTGGATTCCTCCTGGTTTCTCCATTTGGGATGTAGAGTGCTCACCATCTTGATTCCCTGTTGGCTGTGTTTTTATTTTATTTTTAGGAACAGGGTACATCTCCCCCATGATAATCATTGGAGCAGCAAGGTGGATGAGGCTGTAGCCGGCCACTGCTGAGAGCAAAAAGGAATCTAGTGGATCTGATATGATTCATTAGTAATTGCCCATTTATGTACAACCTAATTTTCTGCACTCGGGGAGATTGAGAGTCGTGGGCATTAAAACATAAACCTACAAAAGGAGAAGCTGAAATAACGGTGCCAAAATTCATTCCTTTGGAATGGAGCAGCCCACATCAAAAACAGCAGCCCAAATCAGCACAAGCTCTAATAAACAGCGTTTGGAGACATAATCCAAACAACAGGCTTGCAGGGAGTCACTAACAGGGATCTGCAGAGGCTTTGCTATAAAGGTCTGCCTTAGCTCTGTGCGCGTGTCTCTCTGTCTTCTTGGGCAGGGCCAAAAATAGGATGGAAGAAAAGATGTAAGCTGCCTTCTTTAAGCAACCCACTAATTAATACACGTCTGCCACAACAAACAATGCTAGTCTTTGCACTGAGTTGAAGGCTTTTGCTAACTTAGTGAAAAATGGAAGCTTTAAGTAATTTTAATCCAGGGTTCTTTGGGCTATGGAGACTTTGGCAAGACATTTCGCATTGTGGTTAGCTGTGGGTGTGGATTGTAGATACGTACATAATCTACCCAAACAAGCAACATCTAGAAAATGCTTCACTCTTGGGACCTTTACTTGCAAACAGGGCTGGTTTTCCGACGGAGGGGATTTATTCCTTAAACTGCCAATACCAGAATGTACTGGAATTTGAATTTTTGAAGGATGTGTTCAGGAGTGACCACAGAGTGAAGATCAAAAAAGTCAAGATCGTGGTTGTGATGACGAGACTGAAACTCTGCCTGCTTTTGATGGGTGTCTGATGCGTCTCGTGAAGTGAGTGTAGCTTGCAATGCCTTTGAATACAATTTGTTATTTGGAAAAGGTGTTACCCAACTCTTTTGATCTTCACTGGAAATGTGTGCCAAGTGCTATGAATGAGTAAAACCAATGGATACAAGAGTCTTCTTTTGTCTTCGTCACGTTTTAGTGGCCTACCATCTTTTCAAGTACCACGTATGCTTAACAGTTTCAGTGTTTTCATTTCCACTTATTTTGCTTTTGCTTTTTAGTAGACATCTTCCCCCCCCCCATTTATTTGCCAAGACAATTTGAAGAATGTGGCAGAAATGTCACTTTAATTACTTATTAATTTATTTTCTAGAGGAAGTTCTGGAGAAAGCACACACATCCTTTTGTGAAATGCCGTGCAGAAGATGGTAGCCCATACAGGACCTTAAGTAATTTTGGAAAAAATAGGCAGGGTTGGACCTGTTTAATACTTGGAAAGAAGGCCAGGAGGATATCCAGAAGTGACTGCAGGCCAAAAAGTAAATATTCGAATCCTGGAAAACAGCAGTGGCAAACTATTTTCTTACTGGTCTTAAAAAAAACTCATTTGAAAGTGTGTGTGAAGCTACCAAGGGCTAAGCTAAACTCAAGAGTCTACACTTTTTATAACGATTCAACAATTAAGATTGGATTCCCTCCTTCCCTTGGAGAAATGCAGTGATGATTGTGTATTATATTCAGGGAAACTTTTGGTGAGAGCGTTTCATGAAAACGAGTGAGGCCATTAAACTGGTAGTCTTGAAGCTGTCTCAGGACACTTAGTTGTATTTGTACAACAGGCTAGCTCTCTTTGCATCAGTTCCTAAGATCTCTGCTTGACATAGAACATGGGTAGGTATTCTCCTGCCCCCTCCTGTACCGATAACAGGAAGGAGGTCCTTGTGGAACGGCCACCTTGTTTTGCTCATCTTCTGCTTCTTGTTCGCCTTCTAGGGCTTGAGTGTCAAAGGCCAAAGCACCAGCATTCAAGCGATGAGATCGAGGTCCTCTCTACTGGGACTCCCCTGCAGCAGGAAAGCCCAGAACTCTACAGGAAAGGAACGACACCTTCGGATCTCACGCCTGATGACAGCCCTCTGCAAAGCTTCCCTGCCAGCCCCTCCTCGTCCCCACCGCTGGGTCCTTCCTGTCGGAACAAGAATGCCCACTTCTCCAGGCAGCTCTCCATGGACGAGGAGAGGGGTGGGGAAATCCAGATGTTGTTGGAGGGACGCAGTAGGGAGTTCATGAGGCCGAACAGCTGGGGCGAAGACAAGGAGGGCGGGCCTCATGGGATGAGAAGCGGGGTCTTGCGCAGTGGCCAGTTGGAAGACCATCGAGGCCGGAGTAGTGGGCACAAGCATGCTACCGCCAATCACAAACCACGGGAGAGGTGGGCAGACCCTCCAACCGTGGTTTCGTGGACTTATCACCGCCCACACCACCACGGCTCGGGGAGCCACAAGCTCACGGAGCTGGATGAGGAGAAGCTGAGCAATTACGAGATGGAGATGAAGCCCCTCATGAGGATGGACGCTTACATGCAAGAGATACAGTCCCAAAAAAGGCATCACGGCAAAATGGGTCTCAGCAAGAACCTGGCTGAAGAACATCCTGGGGAAGAGCGGGCCTTTGGTGTCCAGAGGCTGAGGTCAACCTGCCAGAACAAGGAGAACGTCAGGCCGGCATCTTCTGGTGAGCCAGCAGTGCAGAAACTAGAGAGCCTGAGGTTCGGGGATAAAGGTGAACCCCGGCTGTTGAGGTGGGACTTAACTTGCTCTCCACCACAGAAATCCTTACCTGTTGCACTAGAATCAGAGGCGGAAAATGGAGATGAGCTCAAATCCAGCGCGGTAAGTGGAGCACTCTGGATGGGCTGGTCTGTGAGACTTCATAAGTAGTGACGATGATGGCCCTGGCTGTGATGAGCAGACCACTTGAGGGACGGTGGGCTCTGCACGCATACAAAGTGTGCCTGGGATATGTGAGCACTCACTGGCATGCAGTGCTTGCAATTACTGGTGCCTTTTCTCACTACGTTTCTATTTTTAATTTTTAATTGAATTTATCTTCTGACTTTCTACTCAAATCAAATAGTGTTACCTAACTAAAATAAGGACCATCCAATCAGAGGTTTTGGCAGCCTTTATTACAGCGTGGCCTCTGCTGTGGTTCACAATGAGCCTTGTTGTGTGGAATTTTAGAAGCGTGACAAGGGAACAGAGGTATCAGCCACCTTTGGGGCGGTGTAGGGGCAGGCAAGCTGAGAGCAGTGTCATCCATTCATGTGTCTAGGGGACAATAATCAGCTCCCTTGAAACTATCAATTCCAGCTTAAAACCCTCCACATCTCTGCTTAGCAACGGAATGGACAGTTCTTGGACAGGTGAGGTTGCTTGTATTTGCATCCCACAAGGAACCAAGACAGAATGTGGTTTGTTGACAGTCTGGGATGGAATGAATAACTTTCAAGTCATCCCCCACGATCGTTCTCGTAAAAGAAATATTGGAAGCAAGCAGGTTTGCCCTCCACTCAGTGGTGTCCTTGTTCAGTGCTAGTTTATTTGTCTATGTTTTCAATCATCAACCAATTCGGAAAGTCTAATTTAAAAACAAAGACTGTTGAACACGAGTTTTACAAATTCTTGTCTACCATGCAAAGTAAGCAAATTGAGAATGCTCCTCGTCCCCCTCCTTTTTTGATTTTGTTAAGAAAAATAAATAAATGAAGCGGTTTTCTTAGAACAGGTAGTACTATACCAGGGGTAGGCAACCTCGGCTCTTTTATGACTCATGGACTTCAACTCCCAGAATTCCTGAGTCAGCTATGCTGACTCAGGAATTCTGGGAGTTGAAGTCCATGAGTCATAAAAGAGCCGAGGTTGCCTACCCCTGTACTATACAATATTCTTAGCAGGGGCTTGTGATCTGAGAAAGCCTTTGATATAATTGAAAGGATTGCCTTGGTTTACTGAGCAACGAGATCTCCCAGCAGCCCTTGTTCCTCTGCCAATGGTCAAATCATAGATCTCTGTGTGGCCTGAGGATCTTTCAGCTACAATGGGTTGATGGCTAAGCAAAGTTGGGATGTGTTGGAAACCCAGGTTTTGTCTATATATGAATGTCAAATCATGCTAAACCTCATTTGCTTTATCTGATGGAGTTCCCATACTGTGCAAGACCAGTCAGGTGTGAATATAACCTCTGTCCAGGGAATTTGTTAGACTCTGGTCAGGATCAGACCCTATGGGGTGGCTTTCCTTTTCCATGGCTGTGGGACATGGGAAAGTGCTGAAACTTAGGGGACAAAGAGGTATGAAGCTTATAGAAGGTTAGTGATAGATATTCTTCCTGGAGTTGCTGAACCAAAGGGGGGAATGATGGAGCAATGTCACACCCTTCTTTATCCAATGAGTATTAGCCAGTCATGGGCCCCCAGCCCCTTTGCAGGGAAAGCCTTTTGGAATGACTGCTGAACTTCTCTTTGAGTTTGTGCCAAGTGTAAACTGCCCCTTGTGTTTACTTTGCAACTTGTCTGGTGGTTTATTTATTTATTCAGTTTATATACAGCCAAATCAACTAGCCAGCATATCCTTTTAGTCCAGGGGTCTTCAAACGTGGCCCTTTTATGACTTGTAGATTTCAACTCCCAGAATTCCTCAGCCAGGCACGCTGGCTGAGGAATTTTGGGAGTTGAAGTCCACAAGTCATAAAAGGGCCAAGTTTGAAGACCCTGTTTTAGTCCTACTCAGGAAAGGCACCCACTTTGATGTGAGTTGGGCTTTTAGCCCTCAGGTGATGGCCCTGGGGAATGTCAAATCTGGCTTTGGCTTGTTCAAATTTCCCCAATCTCAAAATGTAGAACCTAGAAGAAAAAGGGAAGAACAAAAAACAGCAGGCAGTGTGAGAGCTGGCCTACTTGTAGGGCTTCACCCGTTTCAGAACTGCTTTTTCTATCCTCATTCCCTCTAAAAGGACAGGGACATCCTTGGGATCCACCTGTTCTCATACTAAAACATCTCTCTCCAACTCCTTCTCTTTCACACATTGCTGAAAGCTGCTCCTGCTTCCATTCTGTGGGAGCGTTTTGCAGCGGCTGAGTTTGTTGTGCAACCTGGCTTTGTCCTGTTCACAATAAGTCTGGCACTGCACATGGAGTCTCTGTGAGTCTGTGTGTTGCAGCAGAGAGATGGTTCAGCACCAAATTCCCAGCTGGAATCTGAATATTTAGAGCAGTTCTGGAGTTGGCGAAGGAAAACCTCAGCAGGTGCATTATAGTTTGTGTAACGTGTTCTCCATTTGCCAGACTCGGAGATCAGGAAATGGGGGCTATTTAAGCTAAACCGAAAGGCTACAGATACAGATTTAAGGGACTGATGGGTTCTTGAAGGATGGTAGACAGATGGCCAAAGGGAGGTGCATCTACCTGGATAAAGCCAAGCTTGGGCAGCCAGGTATCGCGGAGAAGCGTGTGAGCTGTTGATCTGGTTGGCCAGCATCCTTGCAGTGTGTTGCTATGCAGCAACAAGGATGTTTTTCCTACGCTGGAAAAGGGGAGTGCTTTCTCTCTCTCTCTCTCTCTCTCTCTCTCTCTCTCTCTCTCTCTCTCTCTCACACACACACACACACACACACACACACACACACACACACAGGCTTTGCCAGATCCCTTCCTCTTGAAATGCCAGTCCTGCAGATAGGTTTAAGGAAACCCACCCAGAGCTCCTTCAAGGCATCTGCAGGAGGCTGCAGCTATTTAGTTCTAAGCACTTTGCCACCCAAAGTGTCTGCTTCTCCTGGATGGGGAAAGAGTAATGCTGTAAAACAAATCCTTCCATAGGAGAGCCAACAGATTTCCCAGACCCTCCTTTTCGCTCACCCAAACTCAGGAAGAGAATCTCTCTGATGGAGGATTTGGCCCTCTGAGAGTATCTTGCGGGCATTCTCACAAAATGGCGCAAAATAACAGCTGAACAAAAGCAAGGTGCAGACATTTCATCCTGCCTCTTAGCTGCTTCTACTGCCCAAACCCTGAATGTGGATTATTTGACTGGGGTTAGCGTGATATAAGAACTCAGCCTCTGCGGCTCGTAGCTTAGTTGTATATGTAAGTTCTGGGTCAGTGGGGCTTCTTCAACCAATAATGGCTTAATGCAATGCCTGAAGTTTGTCTGTGCCATCTTCTACGGTGGAAACAGGATGGAGAATCACAACTGGAAAAGTTGAGGGGGATGACTCAAGCGCAGTCTTTAAGGATCTTTTTAAGGGTCAGTTGAGAAGGGGCGGTGCAGAAACACAGTGGGAACCCAACAGACCCCTGCATTGGACTTGGCAGTGTTTTCACCCTTGGCAACTTGAAGATGTGGTGGACTTTAACTCCCACAATTCCCCAGCCAGCCCACAGTTGAAGTCTGCAACCAAGTAGTCAAGGTTGAGAAACGCAGGGACTTGGGAATCATTGGTTCCGGGGTGCCCCTGAGATATGGAAATTCCAGCAGCAATTGACCAGCTCTCCTCCCCCCAATTGATCTGGGGGTCCCCCTGTAATCCTCTCCCTCTTTTTCTTTCCTGTTTCAGGGTTCAGCTCCCATCCTAGTCGTCATGGTGATCTTGTTAAACATTGGAGTCGCCATTTTGTTTATTAACTTTTTCATCTAAACCGAGACTGTCTTGTTTGCAAAACTCCAACCGGTTAATAATTAATAAAAAAAAAACAAAAAACAAAAAACCCACCCCCAAGCGGTCTGAAAATGGGGATAATGCTGCGAGAGACCCAACGGGAGAAGGATGTCGTCGTTTTGAACTGTCCCGCGACAACTTTCAAGTCTTTTCACAGAAGACCCACCACCGATTGAGTCTCACTCACAGTTTGCCTTTTTTCCCCCCACCCCCACCCCTTCCCCTTCCTAGGTAATGTTTTGGATTTTAGCCCAAAAATTCTTTGCTTGCACAATCCTTTTGCTGTGTGGCATGGCCGAATGGTAGCAGCAGCATTCCCGCCCTCCCAGCACCAGACAGGACGGAAAGCGTTCCTCCGGGTGGATTTAGCCAGATCTAGGAAAGCGGTTTCACGTGAATTGCCTCCCTCTTCAGACGTTTAACTCAAGACAACCTTCGGAGAGATGCGGCAGTCCTGGCATTGCTTGGTGATATGCAGCGGCTGCCCATAGAGATACAAGGTGGGGGTCCCTTGAGAAAATCCCAGGGCGATCCCGGTGTTCGCACTGAGCTGGGAAAGGCCAAAACAGAGAACAGACGGCACTCAAGGGATGACGTTGATGGTTGATCACCATTTCTTGAATAATTTAAACCGCCATATCTAGCAGACAAGTCTTAAGCCCCTCCCCTCCTCTTCTTGAAGTCCAAAATATTTTTTCCCACCCAATGTGTTGAAATTATTCATCGTCCCAGGCGACAATAGAAAATTATTTATTTTACTCATTTGTAAAATTTATTGACCGCCCATCCTACCAAAGTTTTGCATAAAGTCACCTGCAGGATGCTGAGGCTCAGGTAAAAATCCTGTATCTATAAACTGCACAATCTTTTTTTTTTTTTTTTAAATAATCTCGTTCAACACATTTTTTTCAACCTTTCCGGCAGGTGTTTAAAATAGACCCAGAAAGGTTTTGTTTTGTTTTGAAAGATGACCAAGGTTTTCCAGGAAACGCATCCCCCAGATTGCCTAGGAGTCGGCCCCTCTCTATGGGGAAAGATGCTTGAATGTCCCCCCCCCAAGAGCCCCCGTGGCACCGCGAGGAACGAGGCGTGACGGGCATCCCTTCTTCCATCTTGCCATGAGCCATTTCCAGATGCCTTGCTTGGCCTCGGAGCATGTAATAGTTTTGCATTTTGTCTGCAGGATGTATATTCCAGCTTCCAACATAATCCCTGTACAAAAAGAAGGAAAGAAAAACCAAAACCAAAACTAGAGAACAACAACAAAAACAACAACGAAAACATTGTCAACAACAGCCTCTGAGTATGTAATGCTCTTTTTATAATTTGTTTTCTCTCCTCTATGTATCACTTAATTTTGGTATGGTTCAAAACATCTTTATAAGATGCCTGCGTTGTTGTTCTTTCTTCTTTTCCTTATTTGGGGGAGGGGCGAGGTGGGGTTCTCTGCCTTGGTCACTCACTGAAAATATGTCTTTGTTACTAAGGATGCAGTGGTGCCCTTTGAGTTTCTATCGTGGAAAAAAGGCACAACAGTTGTTCTCTTCGGATGGATCAAGAGTTCAGAAGTAGGACACAATCAAGGCTCTAGCTGCTTTTCATGTGCGTTGCGTCTAAAGCCCAAACCTTCCTTTATATCTAATGGATCTTCATTTGTGTGCGATGCCTAGATGGAGCTTTGTTTGCACCCTTGGCTGCCATGTTGACTTTTTTGACCATACCTTGTGGGTGTCCCAATTCTATTTCATAAACTGAGAGGATCTTCTCTCCCCCATCGGGTTTTTGTGCAGCTGGGAAAGTTAATGATGATTGGCTGGTACTACTTCCGTGGTATGCTAGCTGGGGAATTCTGGGAGTTGAAGTCCACGAGTTTTAAAGTTGCCAAGGTGGGACACCCCTGATTCAGACACCAGACAAAAACAAACCCACAGCTTCATCACTAAGTTTCGGCGAAGGAGAAGGATGCATCCGAGTAGCTTTGCAGCCCAAGCTGACCTTGCAAAGCTGGATCCAAGAGGCGTGGTCAACAGCTGGGAGTGGTCTGGAAAACATGCAACTGGATTCCCATGCCTTTCCCACCAATCCAGAAATGGCACTGTAGCCCTGCATTGAGTCTCCAGTAAGGGAAATGCAATTTGATCCTTACTCGAGACACAGTGCAATTATCAAGAGCCATGGTGGGCCAACCGAGACCCTCCTGATATTGTTCAAATCATCTCCATCTTTTCCCATGATGTACATTAGCAGGCGTTGCCACTTGGACAACATCTGGAAGATCGTGGCTTAGTTACCCAGCAAAATAGTCAAGAGGGCAGTCTTTCAGATCTGTTGGCTGTGAATTATGGGTCTTGGATCCCAAGGTACATGCAGAGAAGCAATTGAGAAAGGTTGCTATTGATCCGTTTTCCTTTATTCTCTCTTTAGTACAGAAAGCGAAAGCGTGAGCCTTTGACCTTGACGCTAGTAGACTACCCTTCCCATCATTTACTATTAGCCATGGGACGACAGGATTTGGAGGCCAGCCTCTGGAAGGCCACCAGTTTCAACTCCAATTTCTTTTAAAACAGATTGTAAGAGGGTTAGAGTTACCCACGGAAAGAGCTCCAGGCTACAAGGGGTTTGGAACCAAGCCCCTTTCCCACCCCTCTCCTAAAGGCCCCCACATTCTGCTTATTGATGTTCTCCTGACCTAAACAAAGACATGAGTAATTTGGTGGAAAACTCGGTCCACCACGCATTTTCCCCACACAAGCTGACTTTTTAAGCAGCACTAATGATGGTGCAGAGAGATGCGCCCTGCCAGCACAAGGACTTGATACATCCTGCTCAAATAAATAACTCATTAAATAAAAATACCGCCCTCACCAGCAAAAGCATTTTTATTGGTTAAACTCTCTTAAAATGGCAAATTCCAGCTTCCAGCTTCCTGACTGCATCTGTGTGAGATGTGGCTTCTGTTAAACGTTCAAGGCGTTATTCCAGCCGCTCACTCCCAAAATGCTTTCTGTTTTCTACGTTCATCCCTCTTTCTCTTCCAGCATAACCGTACATGCACAGGGCCATCGGAAACTCCTCCAGCCATTCAGCATCCTCACGCCACAACTCAGAAGTGCCCGGGAGAAGCAGTAATAACTGGGACTCTCTGACAGAGCTAGCTTCACAACACAAGAACATTGTGGGATGGATTTTCCTGAAAATCTCGAATCTTGTAAAAACTTGTCTGCCTGTAAAGGATTGAACCCCATAGAAAGCCTGTCTCTCAAAACATTGGCTTGACTTACATCAATCAAAAACAAAGTCAGATTTTCTCAGCATATGTCAGTTACTTTGCTCTCAAATCCTTGACAGAAGTAACTTATTCACCACAGGCCTTCTAAGCAATCAACTGTCAAGTCAGATCCTGCCTTGTGGAAGACGGGATTGGCCAAGCACACCCATTTGGCCCATCACTGGTAAGCTTTGCCTAGGTGGCACCTTCGTAGAATGCCTTCGCCATGGCCTGTCCCACCTTCACCGTCTTCTTCTCTTTGGCATCAGGGCCCAAGTTCTGGCGGGCCAGATTCACCCAGTACTGCTCTGTCTTGGAAAGGTAGTCTGCCAATGTTTCATCCTGTTGCACAGCTGGATGTTCTTCCTTGTCTGAAGGAAGAAAAAGCAAATGGTCAGTGTAGAACTGAGACGAGAAAGGAGTTGTCTCGCTGGGGGGGGGTCATATTCTGTCCTTTGGACCTACTAGAATCAAGGGCAGCCTATGAGGAATACTAAATCTCCAGATTACCTGCCTGGAGTTGGAGCTTCAGTGGAGCATCTGGAGAACGTCCAGTTGGGGAGCCCTGTTCCTTTTTCCTGTTCACCAAAGAATCCCCACACAGCTATGGCCCATGAGAGCTGCCCATGGGAATCAAAACCCAAAGGTGAGGAACGGAACCTCTTCCTTCTCAACACACGCTGGACACAGTGGTCCTTGTCCAGGGTTTTTTGGTGGCCTTACCGTCCTCTCCGCTCTCCTCCTCATCAGAGTCCTCTTCTTCCTCCTCCTCCGCCTCCTCTCCTCCCACAGCACCTTCCACATCTTCATCGGACTCAGATTCTTCAAGCCATTCCTGAGTTTCTGTCACAGTAGAACATGCATGTATATGTATATATATATATGTACACACACACATAAACAAATATACGGGAATGCACACATGCTAATATATGATCCTCGCATGCAGAAGAACATTCAAAATTAACACTAGTTGTTAAGAACTGTTCCTGAAATGACTATCAGTCCTCCATGTTAGCCTCTAAATGACTGGCGGTGCCCTCCAAGTTAATAGGAGAGATGCTGAAGTCAACCTGAGGCTGAGCTGTGACTTTGATTCCAAAGAGGGTGACTCTTGCTTGAATTGTAGGGGGCAGAGCTTAAAAGGGCCCAGATTGTACAGTAATAATAATTTCCTCAAAGTCTGGAGATCCAGAGAGGACTCTGAATCCTTGGGGCATCTCCTGCTGAAATCTGTCTGGACTAGTCTATGGTGGCTGGATTGTTCCTGGGCGAGAAAAGCTCAGATTTAGTTAAAAATAATCACTTGTGGAAGGATTTCATTAAGGATCTTCCCTTTCCCAACGGACAGTTCCCCAGTAATTCCAGCAGCTGATAGGAAGATTTAAAGTATTTCCAGCCCATATTAAGAGAACAGAAAGCACTAAGTAGCCCCTGCTAGGATTAATGAAAAAGTTCAGGGCCAGGATCAAGCGAGGCCAAGGCACGGTGAAGTCGTTCTTCCAGGGATTAAGCCCGGCCAAAATTAGCTGCTCTGTGCTGGCCGGTTGGTGACATATATTCAGAGCCCTCAGCATGAAGGTACCTTCAGCCAAAGGCCCATCCCCTGTCTCTGAATCGGTCCAAATAAGCTTTTGTCTCAGATTAACATGAGAGCTGGGATAGAATTAAACCCAGCTGCCTTTCAGCTCTTGAGGAACGTCTCCAAGCCAAGAATTCAGGAACTCTAAATCGGGCTTCACGTGTCACTTGCCTAGGGACACCTGCAGGCTCTGGGCTTCCTCCTCCACCCCCAGCCCCCTTCAGGGGTCTTATGGAGAGGGGGCTTCACCCAGAACTAGAATTCAACCTCCTTTCTTGGCCTGGTGATAACAAGTAGGCTGGTTAAATATGCAGGTTGCCCTGTGCTTCAGAAGCCACCTTGCAGGGGGCCATTTGAACCACAAGAGAGGAGATTTAGCAGATGAGGAGAAGGAATTAAAGCCCAAGAATAGTCACAACATTGAACCGAAAGAGCAAAAACAAAATTAAGAGCAACTGCTATAAAGTGATTGTGTACTTTCTGTGCAACAGACAAAGACAACCTCTGCTGCTCAGAAGAACCCAGCTTTTGGGGAATGTTGGAAGCTGTCTGGAGAAGGCTGACAAAATCAGCAAGGAAATCTAATAGATCAAGAAGGATTCTGGACTGGTCTTCTTGGGTCACAGGCTAGCTTTCTATGCTAGCATGTGGAGAAATCATTTGGGTGGATTCTGTTGGGTCAGGAAGAAATCTGGATTCTGAGTAAGAAGCAAAATTTGGCGATGCCAGACTTTATGCCACTTAAACCAGTTTGCACAAAGTCGGGTGTGTAATTTTGTTTCTGCTTTCTCAGAGGGAAGGGAAATTCAGATTCCTGATCCTAGAAACATTGTCCAACTTTCCCAAGTTCCAGAATGTCATCAGATATTTTTCTACAAGCTTCTCTTCAACCATGGTAAAAGCTAACCATCTTTGAGGGGTTTTTTTCCCTTTTAAAAATAAAGGAAGACAAGAAATGAAGACATCTGCAGGTACAGAGAATAATAAGGTAGAGACGAAACCTGAAAGCAGACGGAGACCAGGAAGGTCTTAACTCACTTGGGTCCATCTCCACAAGCACCTTCCACTCTTCCATTTTGTGGAGGTCAAGGGCGTAGAGGTCGTTGAGAGTGAACTGGCGGTCCCCCACCTCAAACATCCCCCCGTAGAGGTAGAGCACCCCATGCTTCACTGCCAGCATGGCATTTGAACGCGGGCAGGGCTCCACTGGAGGAGGGCTGGAGGCTTCGTTTCCCCTGTCGTCGTCGTCTTCTTCTTCAGACTCTGGTGACTCTGTGGACTTCCCCTGAGGAGCTGAGATGAGCTGCTTGACAATCATCACAGTCCCATCCTCTGCCACCACCTCCTTGACCATCTCCACAGGGCCCGGGGGAGGTTGCCCTTCCACCTCATCCCCTCCACCACCAGCCTGATGGGCCTCCCCTTTCGCTGCTCCTCGTCGTCTTCTCTTTCTCTCGGACTTTGACCTCTAGGATGGAGACAAGCATGTACCAGAAGAACATGAAAATCCAACCCAAGTACAAGAGATGTTCTAAAGAGCTTCTGAAAAGAACCTTACTGTGTGAGATTTTTCCACAAACCTTTAACTGTCCAAGAAACCACCGATTCTTTGCCAGATCACAGAAATAAATGTCATTGAAGAAGTCGCCTTCCAGAGATTCCTCCTTTTCCTCATCGTGGACGCCCCCAAAGAGAAGAGAGCGGTTGCCAGGCGCCGTGGCCACTGAGAAGCCGGATCTGGGTGTTGGCTTCACTCCAGAAGGGCTCACCCTGCTCCAAGCCCATTTTTCTGTCAAAGATAGAAAAGCAGAACAAGAAAAGTGAGAGATGGATGAAAAAGTATAATAATAATAATAATAATAATAATAATAATAATAATAATAATAATAATAATAATAATAATAATAATAGGGAAACTTCTTAAAATTCAGGCTTTAAGGGATGTGAGGAGGGTCTATACCAGGGGTAGGCAACCTTGGCTCTTTTATGACTCGTGGACTTCAACTCCCAGAATTCCTGAGCCAGCCCTGCTGAGGGGAAAGGGAGAGGTTTCCAAGCTGAGCCATGCTGGCTCAGGAATTCTGGGAGTTGAAGTCCACAAGTCATAAAAGAGCCAAGGTTGCCTACCCCTGGTATAGACCCAACATGAGAATCCTTTGCTGCTTGGAAGACAGACAGACACACACACACACACACACACACACACCATTCAACCCTCAGCATAGCAAAAAATTCAGCAAGGACACTTACCCAAGCCTTCAGCACTCAAGAGAAACATATCCGTATGGAGGGTCCCTTTGTCGACGTCCTTCTTAATTCGCTGCACAACAAAAGGAGTTGCATTATGGAATCATAGAATTAGAACCAAGCTATCATCAAGGAACTATTTCCACAAATCTTTCTTATAAATCATGTGCAACCCTTCTAGCCCTTGTTTTATTACTTCACCTATAAGAGCAAAGTGTCCGGATTTTTGACCGGTGAGATTCCCAGCGACTTTCCCCAAATATTTTCCTAGGGGAACTTAGAACTTCATCCTGCAAATGCTTCAGCCATTCCTAACTGAGAAATGGGTGGGAAAGAGGGCCTCCAGAAGTTGCGGAAGTATAATTATTCAGAAGTGCCTGCCAGGGTGAGGGAAGGTGGGAAGGGCAATCTTAGCAACACTGGAGGACCACAGCCTGATCCATAGCACCTCAGGGCAGCTTTTGTGAAGCCCCTGAATCTAGACACGCTGCAGAAAAGGCCCTCCTATTGGTCCCTTTCAAATGTGCTCCAAACCACTTGGAAGAATTTCTAGTCTTAAAAGACTGATGACTCATACCAATTCTAAGAGCAAAAGGTGACCCTCACCTGCTTGGAGTAGCCTCCATAGACCATGAGGTGGCCCTCAGGTGTTGAAGCCAGATGGCAACCTGACCTTGGGGCTGGGGCGATCCCAGAAGGAGCCAGCTTGGACCAAGCAAAGGTGTCCAGGTTGAAAGCATGGACATCGTTGTAATAGATGTAGTCTCTAGTTGATCAAAAACATCAAACACAAGCGATGGAAGGCACAGTTGAGTTGGCAACAGATCTCCAGCAGAATGGATGAAGGGCCGACCATGGCAGCATGAGCAACACGGCCACAGCCCTGGCCCTCCAGCCTTTCATCTGTTGTAGACCTTATTTCTCTTGGTGACCCACCCTTGTCCTAGGCAGCCCCACATTCCAGATTCCATGAGCTGCCCATAAGTTGACTTCGATCACTTCTACCTGAACTTTCTGCCTAGAGAAGCACTCCATTTAAGTAACCACGATAAATAAAGCATAAGCACTTAGCATTTGAAAAAGGACCGACAAAGATGGCTCTTAAACGAGTGAAGCTCGGCTCCTTTCTTGAAAGTGGGAGAGGTGGGGGCTGAGCAGTTTTGGGAAAAGGCTGTCATCATAAGGTCATGATATGCTCCTCCAGGGAAAGCCCGGGGACAATAGCAGGGCGAAGGAGTCAAAATCTGAACCGGCACCACCTGCCCTGGGTGTCATGGTTCCGACAGATGGAACTCCGATGTTAGCAGCGTTGACACTGGGTTCCTTTGTGCTCGATGGAGGCACCTTCAAGGGAAGGACAGGAGAGCAGACTCACCGGCTACTTTCATGAAAGCCTCCAAAGATGATGAGTTGCCTCTTGCTGACGGCCATCCGGTGTCCACTCCGCCCGGAGGGTCCTCCTGAAGCTCTGCAATCGAAGGAGGGGATTCAGCCGCCCCTCCGATTTTTCCAGTGGGTCACGGCTGCTCCTTCAACCTCCCAGCTTGAGTCCCCTTCTTGCAGGCTACCCCCTTGTCACAGGCACTGCTCCCCTTCACCCTCCCCTTCCGGTCCAAGGGGCTCCCCCCGCCCACCCCTCCTGCAGATGCCCAGGAAAGGGCTGCGGGGTGGGGGGGCTCCCTGCCTTTGTCTCAGCTCCTCTGACAGAGGGGGACAAAAGGCAATCCACCTTCCTTCCGGCACTGGGGTTGGGGTCTGCAGGAGGAAAGAGGCCTTGAGATGAAGCACCTCCCACGCAAGGTGTGTGTGTGTGTGTGTGTGTGTGTGTGTCAAGGAACCCTCTTCTTCAGCCACCCAGAATTTCAGGGTCAACAGCTCACAAGGTTTTTTTCCTTCCACCTTCAAGCCCAGCAAATTAAGAGTCTCCGATATTTTTCTCCTCCCTCTCCTGTTCTTGGCCCTTTTTGGATTGCAGGTAGCCCTCGAGTTAGGATCACAACTGCACCCAAAATTTCCGTTGCTAAGCGAGACAGCTGTTAAGTGAGTTTTGCCCCCTTTTACAACCTCTCTTTGCCACCATTGTTAACCAAATCGCTGCAGTCACTAAATTAGTAACACGGTGGTTAAGTGAACCCGGCTTCCCCATTGACTTGCTTGTCAGAAGGTCTCAAAAGGGGATCACAGACACACACACACACACCGGGACTCTGCAACTGTCACAAATACGAGCCAGTTGCCCAGCGTCTGAATTTTGATCAGGTGACCCTGGGGGAGGCTGCTGCAACGGTCGTAAGTGTGAAAAATGGTTGTCACTTTTTTCAGTGCAACTGTAATTTTGAACGGTCACTAAATGAATGGTTGTAAGTTGAGGATTACCTGCATATTTTAAGCAAGGACCTCGTGTGGAAACACCCCACTGGCAGCTCTTTGCCTAACTCTGGGTAGTTTCTCTTTTTTTCTGAGAGAAGCAACAAAGGAACCAACTTCCAGAAAGCAACGGTGACACCCAGAGACTTGCGCGTGTCTCGGGGCCGCAGGGATGCCGTCCCACCCGATCCCCAGGTTCCCCATTCTGCACCGGGGGGCCCAGCCATCCCTGGGGGGCGCACACAAGCTCCAGACTTACTTGACTTGCTCCCAGGTCCTGCTGGCCAAATGCAAGACCCAGAGGTCTTTGTAGTGGTAGAACTGCTCCCCATCCGGAGAAGCAAATTCCCCACCAAACAGCCAAAGTTGTCCGCCACCCTGAGCGACCACCACCGCCTGGCAGGGAGGGAGAGAGAGAGAGAGAGAGGGCCACGTTGGGGTCCTTTTCCAGATGCAAAGCCCAAGATCTTCCCTGCATCGTTCTGACCACGATGTGTTGAACCACTGTGCTCATGATAGGTAGCTAGGTTACAAGTGAGTAGGGGGGGAGGGAGGGAGGGAGGGAAGGAAGGAAGGAAGGAAAGAAGGAAAAGAGGGAGGGAAGGGAGGAAGGAAGAAGAGGGAGGGAGGGAAAGAGGGAGGAAAGGAAGAAAAAGGGAGGGAAGGAGGGAAGAAGAGGGAGGGAGGGAGGGAAAGAGGGACAGAGGAAAGGAAGAAAGGAAGGAAAAGAGAGGGATGGAAGGGAGGGAGGGAGGAAAGAAAGGAAAAGGGAGGGAGGGAAGGAAGGAAGGCTGCATCCCATACTGGTGGCCTCTACATGTATTTACAGAACCATCTTTTCTGGAGAAGAAGCTACGTTAGGCATGTTCCTGCATAAATCAGTGCCACCACGAAGCAAGGCCCATCCTGGCTTAGCATGGTGGTCGATCCTAATCGCAGACCGTCACATGCCCCGTACCTGGTGAGCACAGCGCCGAGGCGGAGGACTTGGAATATCAATTTTAGCCCAGCTGTTCTTCCGGATGTTGTAAACGAAGAGCTCGTTGTAGAGGATGTTCTAAGGGAGAGATCAAAGGAGGAGGAGGAGGGCTTTGCTAGAAATGGACATCTTCCAGGAAAGGCCCATTTTAGTGCACGTCTTGAGATCTCAAAGCGACCACCCAGCCAGCATTTGCTATCTTTGGCAACTCTGGAAATTCATTAAAGTCCTTGGGCGACACTGGCTGCTTCAGCATCCAGATCGGCCCTAAGCGGACCCTTCTTTTAGTAAAGCAGTTGCAGATTCTGCAAGCTGCTTCTGATTCGGACCGTGATCCTCCCCTACCATTTCAAGGCCAAGAATTCAGAAGGAAAACAACTGAAGTCCTCCAGGTAGACCTCCCCTCCTGCTGAAGGTCAGAGCAAGATGGGACCATCAGCCCTTTTTCTACTCTTCCTTCCGCAGGAATATTGGGTGTCTGGAGCAGAAGGAGAGAAGAAAGGCGGAAGCTCCCTCTTGAGGCCACTTTAAGAACTGTGGACTTCAACTCCCAGAATTCCTCAGCCAGCCAGGAATCGAAGCCCACAAGTCTTAAAGTGGCCAAGTTTGGAGACCCTGGTTTATAGCGACCAGTTCTATAAATTAGTTCCATGCTATGGGATGAAGTTCTCCCAGATATGCCTTAAATTTCCTGCGAAACGAACTTCCATGACTTGACCATGAAATCAATTGCCAGGAGAAGCAGAGGGAAAGGATATTTGCTTCCCTACATGCGTGATTTGCATTTATTGCTTTGAATTTGTCTGAAATGGTAAAGCGTTTCTTGCCTGAGCAGGGGGTTGGACTAGATGACCTCCAAGGTCCCTTCCAATGTTGTTGTTGTTGTTGTTGTTGTTGTTGTTGTTATTATTATTATTATTATTATCTCTTTTTTTCCTGCTCAAAGAAGCCCCTCAAGGCGGCCGACAGAATCAAACCCCATAAAATTAGAAGATAAAAATGAAGGGCTACTAATGAGAAATCCATTCAGTCAACAGATTTTAGTAAAGCCCCTTTCTCCGTTGTTCTATTCCCCCCCCTCCCCTGGATAAAGCCCAGAGCTTCCTCAACCAAGCAACCCACCCTTGATTTTGCTCCCCTCCCCCACCTTCTTCCGGAGCCTTACAATATCCTTTCTATGTCTAGGATGGCTCAAGCAAAGCTGTACAGTAAGAGAAGTTTTTAACTTGGAATCCTGCTCAATTTTTCCTGGGTTAAATGCAGAAAGACAAGAGAAAAAGGATGGGGAAACTCAGTTCACACCATCCAACTTTGAGATCTCGACTATCTGTGACTAATGTGAATAATTCTTGACCCTCTGAACGGGATCCAGCACATCTAAAGACACCCAACTCGTATTACTGCTGGCGAAAGGCAGGATACAGGCAGTCCTCGACTTAACAACAGTTCATTTAGTGACCAAAGTTACAAAGGCACTAGAAAAAGTGACATGACAGTTTGTCACACAACCGTTGCAGCATCCCCAGTTACGTGATCGGGTGCTTAGCAACTGACTCACATTTATGACGGCTGCAGTGTCCTGGGATCACATGACCCCTTTTGGGATCTTCCGACAAGCAAAGTCAGATTCACTTAACAACCGTGTTACTAACTTACCAGCTGCAGTGATTCACTGAACAGCCGTGGCAAGAAAAGTCTTAAAGTATTAGAAAACTCACTTAATCACTATTTCACAGAAATTTTGGGACCAACCGTGGTTATACCTCGAGAGCCACCTGTATTGATCAGTGTTGGGAATAAGGCATAGATCCGTTTTGGGCTCTGCAATTCCTTTAAAACAATCAAAAATTCAACATGAAATTTCTGGAAGATTTCAAAGCAAAGCTTGGGCAAGAAAAGGGAGGAGAGAGAGAGGAAAAAAAAAGGAATACTTTACTTTTTGGCCATTGAAATATTCACCTCCAAACAGGATGAGCTCATCTTTCTCGGGGTGAGCGGAGAGAGAGGCGTTGAGCCTGGGGACCAAGAGGAAAAAAGCTAAGCAAATCAAGTACAGGATTTGGGGGGACAGAGTTCTTGAGGACTAGCAGCTTTTCACTGGAGACTAACGGGGTGCACAAAACATTCTGAGGCCAAAGTTTCCCAACTGCCCAAATATCCATCACGTTTCCACTCTCACCTTGGGGATGGAGGGGCGCAGGGGGTCTCCAGCACCTGCGTCTTGGCGGCATCCAGAGACTGGAACTGGGCAATCAGCGCCTCCAGATCCTCCTGCAAGTCAAGAAACGGCTCCGTTTTGTGACCAAAAAGGGAGACGTCCCCTCCACGGGGATCACTGCTGCACACTCTTTCGTGCATACATGAAAAGGTATGTTTTTTTGTGTGTGTGTATATAATTTTTGTGGAAGAGATTTTGTAAAGAGATCAAAACAGATATTGGAAAAGAAACAGAGCAGATAAAGAAAAGTGGTGCCTCGTGGGAGAAGAAATTAAGGGGGCAAAAAGAAAATGTTCTAAAGAAACCCCATCCAATTTTCTTAAAGGCGGTTATAAATGTGATATTTTACTCTCTCTCTCTAAAGCAGTGTTTCTCAACCTTGACAATTTTAAGGCATGTGGACTTCAACTCCCAGAATTCCACAGCCAGCAATGGTGGCTGTGGAATTCTGGGAGTTGAAGTCCACATGCCTTAAAATTGTCAAGGTTGAGAAACACTGCTCTAAAGTCAGATCTTAATTTCCTTCCATGAGCTGCCCTTTATAACAGTCAAACCCATAAATTCTTTTTTTTCTTTTTTTTCTCCCAGCCAAAAAAATGGGGAGGGGGCTGTTTTTCCCGTCCCTGTTGCACTTTGTCTTGCACTAATCCAGGGGTCCTCAACCTTGGCAACTTTAAGACTTGTGGACTTCAACTCCCAGAATTCCTCAGCCAGCTGGCTGAGGAATTCTGGGAGTTGAAGTCCACAAGTCTTAAAAGTTGCCAAGGTTGAGGACCCCCGCACTAATCTACTGTTGCACTAACTCCCTCCTCCTCCCCTTCTCTTGCACGAAGCCCATTCCTCCACCTTGGATTGCACAGAGGAAGGGGGAAGGGTGGGCAGGGAGAGAGAGAGAGACTCAGAAAGGGGGGGGGGGTCTGGACCTGTTGGATGCCTGCCTGCCCTGCAGCTGCAAAAGCTCCTGCAGCCCTGTGATCACCTCCTCTTTCTTGGTCCGCTTGGAGACTTTCTTCTCCATCTTGGCGGCCGTCTTCTCGGCCCCCTTGGCCTTCCGCTCCTTCTTGCTTTTCTTGCCCATCCCTGCAAGCTGCCTTGGCAAGCGGCAGGCGTCGCTCACGCGGGCGCCCCGGCCTGGCCGTCTCCCGGCCTGGCCTCTTCCCGGGGCATTTCCTGCCAGCGAGAAGGAGCAGGAGGAGAAGCCCGGCCTGCGAGACGAGAGGGCTGCCCTCTGCGGGAGGGAGGGCTGCATTGCAAGGCCGGGAGGAAGCCGTGCCAAAAAAGCTTTTGGAAAAAGCAGTAAAGGAGAATTACCGGTAGGTGTAGCTCCGGGTTCAAATGAGGGGGGGGGGGGGGTGTCTTTAGTGCTCTCTGAGCTGGGCGCTTTTATTGCGGACGTTTCACTACCCAACTAGGGAACATCATCAGTGCTATTAGGGAGTGGGGTTTACAGAAAGGAAGAGGACGACGTCTATGGGGTCCTTGGTGCTCTCTGAACTTGATCCTTTTCTTGCAGACGTTTCACTACCCAAGTAGGGAACATTATCGTTGCTAGTAGAGAGAGGGGTTTGCAGAAAGGAGGAGGAGGAGGAGAAGGAGGACGACGTCTATGGGGTCCTTGGTGCTCTCTGAACTTGATGCTTTTCTTGCAGACGTTTCACTACCCAACTAAGGAGCATCATCAGTGCTAGTAGGGAGTGGGGTTTGCGGAGAGGAGGAGGAGGAGGAAGTGCCAATAAAAGAGAATCTGTGTAGCTCAGGGCTGAAATGAGGGGTCCTTGGTGTTCTCTCAGCTTGGTGGTTTTCTTGCAGATGTTTCATGACCCAAAAGTCAGTGCCAAAAGTCATAAACTCTAGCACTGATGATTTCGCTTAGTTTAATGAAACATCTGCAAGAAAACAACCAGGTTCAGAGAGCACCAAGCACCTCTCCTTTGGAAAAAGCCACCCACCCACTCCACACAGCCATTCAGAAACCTCATTTACCTAACCTTCGTGCTGATTGGAAGCCTTCGATACAAGATCCAGTAATAAAATAAATTCTACCCTTTAGTAAAAAAAAAAAAACTGCAGGAAGGTTTTGGGTTTTGGGGTGAAATGCAGATGCCAGGAAAGAAGAAAAAAAATAGCTCCCAACAGTGGCTGTGGGCCGAATAAAAGGGACACACACACCCTAGCTGCAGGAGTCTCTCCTTTTGCAAGCATGCAGCTGATGCAACTTTGGCTGCGATGTGGTGAGATGCTGCAGCTGCAGGGGCTGCCATTTGCCACCAGGTGTCAGTCTTATGCAGAGGATGGGCAGCTTCACCAGGGGCAGCCTGGTCCAGAAGCTCTGGCTGCCCATCCCATCGCTGAGAGGAAGGTGCTACTGCATTTCTATGGGCTGAAGGATGGGCCTGAGCCCACTGGGGAGCTGGCCAAGAGCTGTTCCTGAGCCCTTTCTGCCTTCAACCCTCACCTTCATCTCCAGGTAGCAAAAGTTCACTGCTTCTTCCTGGGTTAACTCCTCTCAAACGGTCTCCCAAATGTCTACTGTGATATAATTAGATTCCTTGTGTATTTTCTTCCCCCTGGATACAAGGATTCTGGTTTTCTGACTTATTCTGGGGGAACCTTAGGAGCTGTTTCCATTTGCTTTGTGGTGGCAGGTGGTAGGAAGGGCTACTTCCCTGTCCCCCCAGCTTCAAATCAGAAAGGCAGCCAGGGACAGGATGAGTCCCTTTCAGGTGCTCTGGGGGAATCTAAGTGAATTTTGAGGACAGAGAAAGACCGCAGAGCCCCAAACTGTCCAATGAAAGACCCGCAACCCATTCTGCACCACACCCTAAGCTTGCCCCGAGAACTGGGCATTAAGGCAGAGTCCCCAGCCTCTTCCCTGCTGCCCGTCCATCTCTCAATGGAAGGTCCCTGTGATGTAGCAGTTGAGGACCCGGATTGGGGTGAGCCAGTTTCAAATCCATCTCCGCTGCAGAAATGTATTAGAAATGGGTCTCCCTGTCTCTTTCTTAGTTCCTCCTACCTCACAAGTGGGGTTGCTGTGCGGATAAGATGAAGGAAACTCTCTTTCTTAAAGTCTTGGAGGAAAAAACTGAATAGATCTAACAAGTACAGAATATAGAATAACAAGAGTTGGAAGGGACCTTGGAGATCTCCTAGTCCAGGGGTGGCTGGCTCAGGAATTCTGGGAGTTGAAGTCCACGAGTCATAAAAGAGCCAAGGTTGCCTACCCCTGTCCTAGTCCAACTCTCTGCTCAGGCAGGGGACCCAAAATCATTCCGGGCAAATAGCAGTCCAGTCTCTATTTAAAAATCTCCAATGTATTAATACTTACGTAATAAGTAATCCATAAGGAATATCCTTCTGTCAGTGTTCACACTTGTAATTTGGAGGATCATTACCTGAATATTCTTTTCTCAATTATTTTCCCAAGCAACATCTGTGTTGGATTCCCTGTCTCTGCAGTCATCTTTCCTGTTTTTAAAAAGCAGGAGAGAAACTGCTGGGCTAGTGAAATATCTGCGAAAGGGGCTTAATTGTCCTACCAGCCATCATCAACCAGTCCAAATGAGCTCATCAGGCTGTGAAATTGCATTGCTTTGTAGCTTCCTTGTGCTCCTGTGCGCACATTCATTATTGTGTATTGCTTTTTGAAGCTCCCAAAATTATATTAATACAAATAAATAAAAAGCAGCAAGGTTGCATTAGTAAAAAAGCAGCATCATATAAAGACTGTTCTTATGGTAGGAATTAGAGGTGCTTTGAAAGTCATCACGTTCACCACTTGCCCACAAGGCAGAAAAATCACAGCACAGGAGAAGGCAGAAGACCAGCCGTCCTAAGCCTGATGGAGCCTGGGATTCCAACTCCCAGAATTTGTAGCCAGGGATTATGAGAGTCGAAGCTCACATCTCTGGGGAACGTGCTGATTGTGGAAGGTTGAATGGATTTTCCTGGAGACAGCTGAGTCTTCGGTGGTTACTACATGGGTTTGTTTTCAGAGAGTGTTTTTGTTTTTAACAACAAATTAACCACTTTGAAAGCCCCTCAACACCCAACAGTGGGTGTTTAAAGTTCTGGATTTCCCCTTGAGCGACACAGCATCTTCAGAAGACCACCCAGTTGCTGCTGAAGTGAAATAAAGCCTCTTTGATGTTCCTTTGGCACAACAGTGGTTGGAGGACACCAGGAGATCCTCATGAGGAACCTCTACAGCAGTCGCCCCCAACCTTTTGGGCCCCAGGGACCAGTTCCGTGGAGAAAGTTTTTTTCTACCGATTGGAGGGAGCCTGGTTTCGCACGCTGCCTGCATCCCACAGATGGGACTTTGCTTGTTTGCATGGCCCGGTTTCTGGCACGCTGCAGCCCAGTGCCGGTCCACGGACCTGGAGTTGGGGACCCCTGCTCTACAGCCTCTTGTCTCGTCCACAGATAAGTCCACTCCTCTACTGCTGCAATCTTTGGACACGGGCTGCCCTTAGCCTGTAATCCCTTTGTGGACTGATGGAAAACGGAGGCATTGTCCGATTTTTGCATTCACACAGAGGCCTCTTAGTCTCTGTCCATTTTCTTCCACGTGTCCATTGGAATTAAACTGGTGGCGCAGCTGGGCCATAGGGACACAAAAGAAGCTGCAGAAATATTGCCCACTTCACTCGGGAGGAGGAATTGGCCATTCAAGTGCACCTCCCCACCTAGGTTTGCTCACTCTGCCTGCAGCTTACCTGGGAACAATGAGTGCAGGATGTGACCATCAAACAGATTTCTGGATTGATAGAGACTAGCAAGAGAAAAGCTGCAGGTGGTAGGGGAAGAAAGGGACCTGGGTGGAGGGAGAAGAGTCAAGAATTAAAAGCAGCAGATGGTTCTCACAGGGTTTTGTCCACCATCATTTTCAAAGCCTGCCCCCCAGCAAGGATCTTGGCCTTTCCTCAAGATCTCACCGTATCTGTAGATCTTCTCTTTCTGCAGGTTGTGTCTTCCTGACACTCTACCTTTCTCTACAGCAGGGATTACAACATTGATGTGCTAAGGGAGATTTATGGTGCAACGTTGCAGCCAAAGCCATGTCTGAGCACCTCTCAGTGGCCCACGCCGTGCCTCTGGCAGCCGGCCCCGGCACAGTCTTGCCTCCTGTACTTCTCAGCCTGAACTTGTAATGGATCAGCTGTCAGGTGTGTGGGTGTGGGTGGGGAGGGCTAAATTTTTACGCCAAGGGTGATGGGAATTGCAGATTTTGGAGAAGATGCTTCAGCGGTGACACAAAACACAGCGCACCCAATTATTAAACAACTAAAAAGGTTCCTGGAATAAGAATCTGCTGGGATGCAATTCCCAGAAATAACAAATACGATTCCTAAGAAAGAAGTGCAGTGATGCACAGGCAGCCCAAGGTGTCTATTTTCAACAGGAGGAGTCATACGTATTTGCGATGTTACTTATGTAAGGTGGGTGGGTGGGAATGGTGTGCGAACAACCCTGTAACCAGAATTGGGGAGGAGGAAGTGCTTTCAAGATCAGGCTCTGCTTGGCCTCATATCTTGATCTGCTTTCCTGTAGATGGGATATTTATAACGTGCCCAGCAGCTTTTATCTTTGACGTTTGTATTTTCCTTGGCTCCCGGAGAAAGGACCCGTTTGTGACTGCACTGGACTCAATTAAGTGCTTTGTGGAGAGCACAACACCCAACAGGGCCAAGCTAAACAAACCCAAACAATGTCTTCAAAGCATGGACGTGTCTTAGCCAAGAACAGGTCTGCTAAAACAAGGGTAAGATAATCATCTGTGGGGGTGGGGGATGAGAGAAGGGAGTCTGAGCTGCACACGTAGCAGGAGCTGTAAGGACCATCGCTGGTTCTTCTCCAATCCTCCTCCTCCTGTTGTGTTTATCTTCTGATTGGAACTTACCTGGGAAGCTGGAAAAAAACGGATAGCAATTTGTCTCAGGCAGGTGGTGCTTAAGAAAGGTGATTATGAGCTGAATCCTGGATTTTGCAAATTGCTAGGTATATCCACAGCAAAGTTAATTTGATTTAGAAAGCTTACCGGGAGGATCCTAGTCTTATCTTTTCCTTCCTGTTTAATGGATGGATGCAGGATTATTATTTTAGTAAAAAATAAAGCAAGCGGCACCATCAAGGACTGGCTCTATTACAATTAAAGAAGGAGTTTGCCCACAAAATGCCACCTGCGGGGATTTTCCAAAGCTGCGAGTAGCAATATTGCACCAACTTTCCGTTTTCTTGTCCTTTGCTCCTTGTGTCCCTTTTGTGCTGGACGCTGGAGGTTGTTGAAAAAGACCTAGACATTAGAGCAAGGTCTTCACAGCCAGCCACTTTTGAGGTGGGCATTTTGGAGTCAGATGTGCCCGGATACAGTTCTAGCAAAGAAAACCTCCCTCGGATATTTGTCAGCCAGGAATTGTACCCTATCAGCAGATTCTTCCCATCAGCGGCTCCGATGTTTGGATTACGGTTTGGAAAAAGCCTTTTGGATTTCCAGGGCCGTAAAAACAAGCTGAGCTTGCTAGAAACCAATGCACAATTTCTGAAGCACACTAAGCGCTTCCCGCTTTGAAATCTGTACGTCTGCCTTTTTCCATTTGCAGGCAAAAATTCTTTGCCAATACTGTAACTATCCTGGGGAAAGGAAACTTACCTTCTGTTTCTGCAGTACCTGTGTAAGCAAAGAACTAGTGGCTGCATTCACACATGCTGAGACCGCTTTGTTGTTGTTTTCCTGGCATTGCAGAGCTGCATCTTTCAACTATTTTGCAAATTCAAAAATTGTACACAGCTGGAGATTCTGGTTTGCAAACCTGTGCTGTGGCACTATGCACCCCTGGCGAAATAGGGCTTATTCCAGGGGTGTCTAACCTTGGCAATTTTAAGACCTGTGGACTTCAACTCCCAGAATCCCCCAGAATCCCCACAGCACGAAGCCTTTTCTCTCCCATACAGAGCTGCCTAAATAATCCTGATTTTCTTTCTTTTCGGACTGGTAAAGAATCAGAAATGGATGTTCCCTGGGAGAACACCTTGCCAAGATCCACACTAAACGAGCGAACCCAGAAATACTCATCTCAGAACAGCAAGCATGAAATTCAGAAAACCTCGTTCAAATAAAAACCAGAATATTTAAAATGGAATAGCCATGGTTTATAATGAACAATAACAAATCCAGAAAAGAGGGGGGGGGACACAGTAAAAAAGACAGACTGGACTGTATCACACATCTTTTTACAAGGCAGAATTGACTCTTTTTACTACAGAACTCATAAAAAAGCAACACAAATCTTGGATCAACTCCATATGGACAAATGCAAATATTATTAGATAACAGAGCTGCACTTTCTATACTGATACTCATTTAAAATATAGCACAATAATTAAATTAGTAAAAATATTTATTTTCCAAATGTAACAAAAAGTTTTTTAAAATTATGTTCTTTTCCTTAGCTTAAAGACTTTGTTATTTCTTTTTATTTTATAAAAAAAAACTATATTAAAAGAAAATATAGATTTCTAAGGAGTCAGATTTCACTCAGTAGTTATAAAGATAACAACCCTGTTGCCTGTACAAACGTTGTGCAATTAATCTGCTTCCAAGGGATTAAAAAGAAAACTGATTAAGAACAGAGGCGCAGCCTAAGAAGAGGGAGACCTGCACGAACTTTTCAAGCAAATGGCTTAGAAAACCTGGGTCTGGAACGCCACGAATCCTGGATTTTTGCATTCTTCCAAAAAGCACCACTGCTTGCTTCCTGCTCCGCAGAATTATTTGGAGCATGACCAGTCACCTGCACGAGCACGTAAGTCTTTGAGCTTGAAAAGGGCTACCAGGCTTGTAGTCTTTCTGGGTCCATCAAGAAGACAATTCTTAAGAGGTCCCGAAGGTTACCTAGATGGCCATTCCACTCTAGTTCAGGGGTGTCCAATCTTGGCAACTTTTAAGACTTGTGGACTTCAACTCCCAGAATTTTCCAGCCAGCCAATGCCCACAGGTGTTATAGTTGCCAAGCTTGGACACCTCTGCTCTAGTTGAAGAAACATCACCTTTGTTCAGGAACCAGCTGGGAGCTTTCTCCTCAGTCATTGGGGCCCTGCGGTTTCAGAAGACCAACCAGTGAGAGATTTGGGGCTCAACACTAATGAACTTAGCTGGGCTCCCGTTGAATTACACCTTTAGCCTTTTCTTGAGGTGCGCTTCACATCAAGCAACTAGACAGTCAACCAGGCAGACGCACAAAGTGGATAAAAGGGGTGCAGAACTGGACCACGTGGCTCAAAGGAAAAGCGTGCCGAAGGACACCTGGGCAGTGCACAACGAAGCAAAGCCGTTCTCAGTTTGGCCGGTTGGTTTCTTTTACCAAGCCACAGCCTGTCAGGTTTGACCTCTCTGCTCAGCCGGTAACGGTGAGCGCAACTGAAGCCAAAACTTTGCAGAAGTCCAAAAACAATAAGGCACAGCTAAGAACAAAAGGAACGGGGTGAGGGAAAGACAAAAGCAATTCTACAAGGCTCCACAAAACTTGAGTGTGCTAAATAAATACCTAGAGAATGCCAAATATTCTCGAGTGGAAAGCAACGGAAATGAGTTGGGGTGAGGCAGAATGGCAGGTCCTGGGGAAGAAAATGAGTTGGAAAGCTCTGAACGGCAACCGTTCTTTGCAGTTCTCACCTGTGGGGCTCTACTCCCCATTTCTGCCCTTCTGGACATTTTTTTTCCTTCTGAAAAAAACACCTAGCATACTAAATTGGTGGGTGGAATAATGTTCAAATCCGTGGCTGTGTGGGTGTGTTCCCACAGCAGGTGCACAATTTGGATGGGAAACGGCTATTTGGCTCATTGTAAAAAGTGTGAATTGGGTGGGCGGGGGACAACGGGTGTTGTAATGCAACACATGTGGAGGACAGGAGATCTGGGTGCCATACTGTCCCCAGGACAAAAGAGCACTTAACACCAGATGTGCTGTAGGACGGTGGAATTGTCCCTCTTCGTAAAATAGGACCACCACAATGACTTCAGCATTTCTGAACCGCCATGCTATTTGGAAATTGTAAATACAGTGGCAGCCCATTTCCTTACTATTAAGAAATAAAGGCAGAAAAATCGTTTTGCAACCGACAACAGAGGGGAGGTGTATTTGGAACAGCTGCACAGAGGACTCTGGAAACCCTGGCAGACAGAGTTAAAAATGCCCCCACCCTGATGTTCAACATTGTGGCGTCTGGGTTTTTAGACTCCGCATTTGTTGGCATCACAACTGACAGATGGGCTACCCTCGACTATTCTCCCCACTCGACTTCAGCCAAATTATTTTGCCTGTTTCCATGTTTAGATAACCACAATGTACACAACTCCGTGAAGAAAACAATGCACATAACCTTGCAAAGATTAGCATCTTGCAAGCAAAACAAAGGAAAACCACTTCTTGCATCCTGTCTTACAATAGAAAGTTTGGATGTGTATGTTTTATTCCACGGAGGTGCTGTCCATCTGGGTTTCTGCTCTCATGCTGGCTGAAAGCTTTCACGGTTCAAGTCTAAATCAGGAGTGTCCAAACTTGGCTACTTTTAAGACTTGTGGACTTCAGCTGCCAGAATGTCTGGCCTCCCAGATGTGTGGACTTCAACTCATCAACTTCAGTGGCTGGCTGGGGAATTCTGGGAATTGAAGTCCACACATCTGGGAGGCCAGACATTCTGAGAGTTGAATTCCACAGGTTTTAAAGTTGCCAAGGTTGACCACCCCTGCTCCAGAGCAACCAAACTTTCCAGACCAGACATTCCCCAAGAATGGAAGAGAAGGAAAAACAGATCCCATGAGTCAAAACATCCCACCCAATTCTAAGCAATGTGGTCCCACGAGAGAGCCATAACAGACAATCAATCACACGAGTGCTAGTTTCAATTCTTTGCTCTAAAACTCAGAAGCCCACCCTCTCGCTTGCTATGCCAAAGTCTAGCTGCATGTTTTAGAGCATAGCTACACATCAAGAAAAGTGCCACAGAACTAGACACACGTGCATAAACAAACCGACACACAGACACACACAGAACACTGATGTTCTGCTTGTTCCCACTTGGTAGCCTTCCCTGTCTTAAGCTTCCCATGTCATCCACTGCACAGGATAGTAACTTCCAGTCCCCTTCTTAAGAATACATTTATGGTGCTGTAATGAACGGCATTCTGCACAGCGAGAAAACAAAAATGGAACATGTTTTGTAGAACCACTGAATGCTGGTAGAAAATGAGGGTTCAAACGAGGCTGGCAAGTAAGAAAACTTTCCAACGTCAAGGTGTTCCCCCAACTGGCAAATTCAGTTGCTTTAGAGCAATTTTTCTCAACGTGGGGCACTTTAAGCCATATGGACTTCAATTGCCAGAATTCCCCAGCCAGGAATTCTGGGAGTTGAAGTCCATACGGCTTAAAGTGGCCCAAATTGAGAAGTTTTGCTCTAGAGACTGTTGCACGAATCCATCATGCTTTGAGGAGTGCCTAGAAATTTCAACCTGACTCAAACGGAGGAATTTGTCAGGATTCCAATTAAAGCTGTACAAAACCCCTTACGGGAAATCGGCGCAAGGTGGCCACGTGGGAGTCCTAAGGAGAAGAAAGCTTAAAAAAAAGGATGTCACTAAAAAAAAACTAAACAATTTAAAAAATATACTCATGTCAGAACCACTTAGTCCACTGAGAATGAGAAGAGCTGAGGTGGGGGCCGCTCAGCCGTTAAGTCTGCTGTCAGTTGTGGGGTTGTCTTCTTCAGCAGGGCCCCCTTTATTGGCAAGGAGTGTTCGGTGTCGGCAGGCGTCTTTTGAGGAACACTCTACATTGCTGGACCTCATCCACTGCCTGCATTTTTTTCCTCTTTTTCTGCCAACGTTGGGACAGCTGGTGGAGAAACTAAATGAAGTCCCTAGTTGAGCATGTAAACAAAATGTCCTTGTGGGCTTCCACATTTTCTCGATTTGGGTGGAGGCCTCTCTTCTCTTCTAAGCGACCTCCTCTTCCCAATTTTAAAATTTGCACCTGGGATCGTCTTTTCCTCCAGCACCTTCTCAATTGCCATGATCTGAGTTGGAGAAGGCCTCAGCAGGATTAGAGGTGGGCAGAGGTCCCAAGAGGTCTCTGGGCTGTCTCTGCAGTTTCCGTTTTTCCAGGGAGGAATCAGACATACGTAAGTTTCAAAAACAATGTTGTGCGTTGGCTTAAACTAAAGATCAATGGATTTGCCTCCTTCTTAAGACTGTTGAGGAACCACTTCCATCAGCTTCTGGAACAGGACTGTGGTGGAATCTGTTAGTGAGAAACGAAACAGAGGAAGTTTACATGACCAGAATGAGCTTTTGAGGTCGCTGCCATGCCTAAATTGGTCACCCATAACACAAAGAAAGATGTTTACGCCACTAGAAAAATCGCACCACCTCTATCAGGTGTTCTCCACCCCCCCAAAGAGGATGGAACCACGACAGTTTACAAAACACAATTTAAAAGTTGTTCTAAACAAATGAATTGTGCAAGTAGTGTCCCTGTTTGGATTTAAGCATTTCCTTTTGTCATATGCCAAACAACAACTTGAGGAGGACTTCTGCACCCAGGAATCCTGGGGTGGGGTGGGGATTCATTGTACATTCCTAGAAAATTAGTTTTGGCTACACTGACTGGTGCCTTGTGGGTAGACCAAAAGGTGGGGGGGAAGGGTTTGGGAAATTACTCAAGGCACCAGGACCAGAAGATTCCAATTAAAATCCTGGCAAAATTTCCATCCAGGCCCTTGGAATAATTTCATCCACCGGCCTATTCTCCCTCCAAACTGGACTTTGCAGGATAATAAAAGCAATAGAAGGGTGGCTAATTCCTTGAACAAGAAGAAACTGATGGGTGGCAGAAGCATCCACAGTCAAGAAATCACTTGGATAATTTTAGGGGCTCTCTGTCCCCAACAGAAACATGGATCCCTCTGAAGTTACTGGATCCACAAATGTGTAAAATTGTAAAAATGGGGTTTATGGGGTCCTCGGTGCTCTCTGAGCTTGGCTGTTTTCTTGCAAATGTTTCACTACTCACTTAGGTAGCATCATCGCTGCTAACACTGATGATGTTACCCAGTTGGGTAATGAAATGTCTGCAAGAAAACAAGCAAGCTCAGAGAGCACCAAGGACTCCTTGTGTCAACCCTGAGCTACAACTATTCTCTTCTATTGGTAAAATTGAGTCTGAGGTCGGTTTCAGCATGGGGGACATGCCAAAATCCAGCTTCAACCTGTCCCAGCTTCCGTTCCCACAGTTACCATCAAGATGGCCCTAACCCCTGCAGACTGAGTTTGGCATCAGCTCTGCCGAGTCCGAGCACGCCCGGCTGCTCCTTTCCAGAGACACCAGGGTGTGGACACCCACACAACTTGGCTGGGGGAAGTGGCTGGTGCCCCTCCCAATCATGTCCCGTCCTGCCTTTCTCCTCCCTGCTTCCAGATATCTAAAAGTCGGGCAGCGCTGCCCAGGCATGGTTGCTGAAGATCCAACATAGCCTTCTCCGGCCATTTTTTATGTTCTCGTGGCACCAAAAGGGAGGCTCAAACTCGGTGGAAAGGCTACCCCATCTCTGCTGCATAGAAGACCTGTGGATGACAGTCCCGCGTGCGCTTCTTCCACCCAAAACAGCCCCTGGAAACTGACACAACTTGTACTCACAGATGCTTTGCAGAAGCCACTTAGGTTTGTTTTTCCACCAGACCCCGATCAGGTAAACTGGGACTCCGCTGAAGATGATGGCGAAGCCGATGGCACACTCTTTCGGGGTCATCCAGAAGGAGACAACAATGAGGAAGTTGCACGCAAGGATGAAGAAAACGGGCAACAAGATATTAACCTGCACGTGAGAAGACAAGGAAGGCCAAGAACGTTGGAAGCAGGAAGGGAACAACTTGAGAGCCCTTCAATCCAAAGACCCACCAGATTTGTGTCTAGAGATGCAACTGGTCCCATGGATCCTCAGACCTGGACCAGCTCCGGGACTGAAAATCTGGATCCCCCGACGGCCCTTTAAGCCGGTCACTTGCAGAATCGGTCGCAGAAGCTCCCTTTTCAACATCGGCCAAGCTCACCTTGATGGGCCTCTCCAGCTCCGGTTTCTTGTAACGGAGCCACATCATGCCGATGATGGCCAGGGCCACACAGAGCCAGTTGAAGAAGCTGAAGAAGTTGATCACGGAGAAGATGTCGTTGGAGAAGGCGTAGAGCAAAGTCATGATGCACTAGAGATGGTCGGGGGGGGGAGAAGGGGCGAGGAGAGAAATCAGTGCCACGTGGGAGCTGGGAGAAAACTGCTTCAGAGAACCCGCACTTCAACCAACGCTCGCTTTGTCCTCAGAGACTCAGCAAACGTGGGGATGGGATTGTTGCAAACAGTGGATATCGACCATCGGAGTGAGGGCTGTGGTTCTGAGCTTGGAATGGGGCACAAGAGCAGAAAGACGAACACCAGAGCCCCATAGAAGGGCAGGAATAACAGTTGGAAGGGACCTTGGAGGTCTTCTAGTCCAACGTTCAAGCAGGAAACCCTGTACCATTCCAGACAAGTGGCTGTCCGGTCTCTTCTTAAAAGCCTCCAGTGATGGAACACCTACAGCTTCTGGAGACAAGTCGTTCCATTGATTAATTGTTCTCACTGTCAGGAAGTTTCTCCTTAGTTCTAGGTTGGTTCTAATCCTTTAATTAGTTTCCATCCGTTGCTTCTTGTCCTGCCTTCAGGTGCTTTGGAGAACAGGTGGACCCCCAGAGAACTGATGTGCACCAAGGAGAACATGAGAGGGTTGCATTCAAAATATGATGTGCGGTTTGTTTGCGCCCATCAAGGGAAGGAGAAGGGCCCAGAAATTCTGGAGCACCCTTCGCACCCTCAAAACAGCACCAGCTTGCAGGCTTCCAAAACTCACACAACTCCACACAACTCAGCAGGTGTGCAGTTATTGTTCAGGACTAAATGCTTACCAAAGTTACTAAATCGGACAACTAGTTTTAATGCAAAAGCACTGAGATGGGATTTCCCCCCATACACACAGACACAAATACAAACACACACACATACTGCCACCCCCCCCAAAGGAAACTCTACCCTCGTGTGAGCATCCTTACCGTGAAGACAAGGGAGGGCACGGGGGTGAGTAGCCGGGGGTGGATCATGGACAGGACAGAAGGCAGGTGGCCTTCCCGAGCACCTACGAAGAAAAGCCTAAAAGAGATTAAATTAAAATGTTAACTTACACTCTTTCGGCAGATGAATTTAAGGTTATCGGGGGATGTTGGAAGTTGCCTTGTGCCGCTTACAAGGCTTGTTGGAGGGGGGGGGGTCAGGCCAATCCTACTTCATGTGGTTTGTTTAGGAAGACCGTCAACAAGGGGGTGGGGATGGGGGGGGGCAAATTTCTTGGACTGGGCAGCTGAGCTAGTCAGACCACTTCTGCAGGCAGAAGGAGCCACCGATGAAAGGGTATTGTTCATTTACTTAGGCCCGGCTCCCGACAACTCTGGGCAGCTCTCAACAGCCAAAATAAGGGTTACAGCAAGACTCATTAAAAGGAAGAAAGATCAAAGGCGGACAGAACGAAGGGGGAGGGGGGAGGTCTCACAACTGCTCCTCAAAGGCCTGGAGAAGAGTTTGGTCTTCATGCTTCTTTTAAAGAGCAACAGATCAGGGGCCGCAAAATACGTTTACTTGTAAAATGTAAGTATATATTGCAATCCAACTAGCATACTTTGGTGTGAGGAGGGGATTAGATATCTGCCTGTCTATCCATCCATCCATCCAATTGCAAGTTTTCCAGAATTTTATACTGCAGGGCAAAATATGCATTAAGATCAGCTTCCATTTCTGGAGAGATGGTTTTATGCTCATTCTATAGTAGAAACTTACCGGGACGAAGTGAAAAGGGAACCGTTGACGGAGCCAAAGCAGGACAAGCCCACAAACACGGGGATAATCCAAGACATGACACCCAGGTGGTAATTTCCAAAATCCTATTGGCAAATAGGGAGGAAGACAGGAGGTCAAACATTTCACCTGGAAAACTCCTGGAAGCCTAAGCGAATGGCAGGGGGGGACGCGAAGGGAGCGAAACTTGATCTGCCACCCAACAGGGGAAAATGGAACCCTGAAAATGCCTGTTCAAATTCTGCCCTGCAGTGAGGCTCTCTGGGTTTTCCCACAGGGGGAGGGAGAATTATAGATAAATATTTCATAGGATTATTGGACAGGATGGGCAGTGAACACCAAACCCGGAAAAAGGACGGTTCACATGAATAAAAGGAAGACGCTGGAAGAAGCGGGCTGCACTCAAACGGCCCACAGGGAAAAATGGCAAAGCCAGAGAAGCGATTCTTGAGCATCCCTTCCTGCGTGTCTGTTATTGCATTTTACCACGGCAACGGCTTCTGACACCAGCATCTCGTTGACGGTCAAGGTGGTGAAGTAAGCCAGGTTGGTCAGCACGTAGACCAAGGTGACGATGGGCAACGAAATGATGATGGCCAGAGGGAGGTTTCTGAAAGGAGACGGGAAAGGCCGTTTCACAAGCAGAGCTAGGAACATCTCTGAACGTTTACAGCTCTCCCGGTTGCTTCTGCAGTCACAACAGCCAGAAAGTCTGCAGAGGCCGTCTTTCTTCCCGCCAACAGTGCAGAGAAAACAATGCAAAATCAGGTTTTGGAGACTCTTACCTATAAGGGTTAATCATCTCTTCTGTGACAAAGTTCAAGTAATTCCTGCAGTTTGAAAGATGGGGAGAAAGGAAAGAGGTTCTTAAGTTTACAATACAGAGTTGGGATGGGGGGGGGGGGAAGTCCTCCTGACTTTGTAGAATAATGAGAACAATGTGGCAACCTAGGAAAACTCTTTCTCTCACACACACACAAACCAACAGGGCTCCCCAGATCAGAAGATCTGAAGATCACAAGCTCTCCTCGCCCTGGGACTCCTTGTCCTTGATGGAACACAGAGGGGCAAACCCAAGGGCAACGTTCACCTGCCCCACAACTCACCATCCTCCATAGGCAAAGAGGCCGCTGTACAAGGCCAGAACAATGTTGCCGACCTTTGTGTTGGTGCCATCAAAGGAATATTCAGGGCTGAGGTTGTGGACATCACCTGTGGGAATGAAGGAAGGTGAGTCAGCGGTAAGATCCTTCCCCCTGCTGCAAATGGGGTGAGAAGGTGGAGGGTGTAAAACTAAGGGAGCCAAAATGTGTTACAGTGGCCCTGGGGGCAGGACGCCCAGGATCTGCTTAACTGGAATGGGAGAAAAAGTTCTCTCCAACAGACCACCTGCTCATAAGCCCTAGAACTGCCGTTTTCATACGCACAGCTAAGAGTAAGATTTAAAATAGGTAACTGGACCTTTGGAATTGCATACAGCCCAAGACACAATTTGAAACGAAACCATGCAGAGATGAGGAGCATCTAATTGCTCGCTGGTTGCGTGCAGAAAAAGACACCAACCGGTTCTGAACATCACACCCTACGGGACTCAAAGCAAACCCGAAATATGTTTTCCTTGGAGTCCTCTCGCCTGCCTGTGCATCAGGAGCAGCCCCCCACCCAATATCTGAAATCAAAAACAGCGGAAGCAGCCCAGGAAAACACGGGAAAGGGAAGCTGGTGTTTTTTGAAGGTCCTTTCAAGATTCTTGCAGCGTTTATTTTACTTGCAAGGAGCCTTTGGCAGAAGCAGGATTTTACGTCCTTTGATCTTAAGGCCCTGCATTTGTCCTAGTTGGGGGGGGGTTATTGCCTGGCCCTCCTCCTCCAAGGAAGGAGCCCTCAAGTGTCGCTGCCTGCCTCTCCAGCGAGTCCATCACATGCCTCTGCAGCCCCAACAGTGAGCTCAACTCTTTGTCCTTTTCAAAACTCTACATTCCATTAATTCACGGAAGGGCAGAAAGATGAAAGAAATGGAGGGGGACCCACCCCCATCAAAGGAGCTTTCTCCCATTCACCACCAGTCTGGCACTGTCTGATCCAGGCTGGCCAGCCAGCTCAAGAGCATAAGAAAAAGAGGACAACTGCAGAACCAACCAACATCTCCCCTTCAAAGAGGTCCATTATCCAAGACCCGAAAGCCATCCTGGGCCCCATCCCTTCTTGCGCCCACGTGCCAGTAGAAGCCAAGGAGAGTTCTGGGAGAGTGTCATGTCACCCAGACAGAAAATGCTGTCAATCTCTGAGATCAAGTGATTGTGGGAACTTGACAGGTTCACACATTGTGCAAATCCACCATGTGGTTTAGTTTGCTGGATTTCGGCTCAGCCTGTGTGTCAACCTAGGTCCTTTTGGTTGATCATGACCGACAAATTATGGTTTAGGGGGATGAATGAAGCCAAGTTAGTCATTGAGAGCTGCAGCACAGAGCCATCTCCACCAAATCATCTATAGATCACAGATGACGATCCCAATCCAAGGCGCCATGAAGTCATCCATTACATTTCCCAGCCCTTGTTGATGTGTAGAAATCCTGTCCTCATTATAGTTATTTTGGCCCCATCATAGTTGATGAGCCCAGAAGAAGACATGGTCTTAGTGGACAATACCTCTTGTCCAAAATGGCCTTCTCTGTTTATATGCCAGCTTGGTGTCCCCAGCCTTCCGCTAATAGACTCAACCAGATATCCAGAAGCACTCTGGGAACTCCACAACTGGTGCCTAAACGGGCCAGGAGGGTCCTGCCAGGGTGCCAGGCTCAACTGCCTCTTTGACTCTACTCTTCTCTAAAATTAACCAAACCAGATTTGACAAGCTCCATACCGCTTGCAACCCTTAAGTGGCCAAAACTGCAGCCAGTGGCAACATGCCCTTTTAATGAGAATATGGAGGCATTTAGGGAGAGGGAGAAGAGAACAGAAATAGCGTCGCTGCCCCATTTCATACCCGGGAGACTCATTTTTAGATCGCATCTGTGCAAGTCGGCAGAAAGAGGCTATTAAGGGAGATGATTGACGTCGGCGTGGAGGGAGCCACAAGAGCAGTTGAGGGAACCTGCCAGATGAAAGACAACCAGGGAAGGTTAAAAGGCTTGGTCTGAAGCTGGGGTGGAATGTAGTCTGGATTCCCAGGAGGCAAAGAGACAGCGGAACTTGGAAGGTCTGGTAGGTGGGAGAGAGAGAAGACGGCCCCTCCCTTCATAGATAGTAGATAGTAGTCTGGCCGACCTTGCAAGAGCTTCTCATTGTGTCTCTGCCACTCTTCCCTTCAGAAGCGACTCACAGGCCAAAGTGGGGCAGGAAAGCAAAGAGCAAATCAGAGCAGATTCCTGGATGACTGGCACATATGACAAAACGGGCACATATGTCCTCAGGATAACACATCCTTGCCAGGCTGTTGGTGTGAAAGGAAACACAGCAGGATAAGCAACCTAGGCCCCCGACATTGGGGATTACAACCCCACAAGTGGAGGCTGGTGGGAGATGAACCCATAGTGACGGAGAACATCTGGGCTGGTCCATCACCACCACTCAAGGAGTCAAGAAGATGCTTTCCTGGTCCCATCGGCAGACGCTGCCCGGGTTGCACCTCTTGCTTTTCCCCCAGCATTTCTCCCTGCTGTCCAGGTGGCACAGCACACCCCATTCATGTAACGGCAGGAAATGCAAGATGGGGCTCTCTCTGTTTATGGGGCAATAAACTAATTTCCCCACGCACTTCCCTATAGAAAAGGTGTGGCAGGCAAAGCCGGCTGGCAGACAACACGGGGCCTTATTATTCCCGTTGCGGAGGCCAGGACCACAAGTACAAAGAGCCTCCGTCTCTGCTGGGCTAACCACAAATTCTTCAGCCAGCTTGAAAGCCTGCAGGACTTGCACAAGGTTGGGAAAGGCCCCTGGGCACTGTGGCCGCTGCTGCCTGGATTCCCACGGATAAGGTGGGGCTGCCTCACCCAGCACAAGAGCTCCTGGTCTTTGCCCAAGAGGGAGGGAGGCTCGTCTTCCCCACTGCTGCCCCAGTCCTGGGCCCCAAGAGGCAGCTTCCCCTTTTGCCACTGCCCAGGGCAACCAGTGCCAGCGGTTTACGCCACCTTGGCAGGGTTTGCTAAATCAATGCAGGCGACAACCCGGCTTGTCTCGTGGTCCTGGCGTGCCAAGGCGACTTTTGAGACTCAGCTGGGAAGAAATGCAGACCTGGCCTTGGGGGCAGGGAAGGAAGGGGGGAAACGGGGAAGGGGAGACGTGCAGAGAGAAACTCAAAACAATCCCACTGTGACCTTGTGGAGCATAAAATGAGCCGGGCTTTGAGGCTTTCAAGAGCCTTTTTTTTTATATATATACCTGGCAGCGATGAAAAACATCCCTGGGAAAGCCCCAAGATTTGGACGGGGGACGAAGAGGCAAAGGTCCCAAAGGTGCTTTTCCCCCCCCCCAAAAAGGCGACTGGACTTCCTTAGGTTTTTTTTTCCCCTTGAAAACGTTTCGCTTCTCATCCAAGAAACTTCTTCAGTTCCGACTGGAGAGGAATGGAAGATAGAACTGAAGAAGCTCCTTGGACGAGAAGCAAAATGTTTTCAAGGAAAAAAAACTCCGAGAAAGTCCAGTTGCCTTTTGGGGGGGGGGAAAAAGCACCTTTGGGACAACCATGACCTGGATGACTGAGAAGCTCCACAGACAAAATGCCAAGGCTTTTCCTCATTTGCAAGATTGGCGCCAGCTAAATCACACTCCGGCGCTCCACGTAGTGCTTCAGGCAACTCCCTTTATGGCTAGGAACACCTTCCCCTCTGGCTGCGTCTTTTCCCACCCCAGAGAGGAGAACCGAACGGGGTGATGGGAGAGCAAGCCTGGCCCTGTAGCCAAGTAAGCCAGCCTGTAGCATTTCACAGGGCTGGAGTCAATTGGATTGCCTTTACGTCCCGCTCAAGATGCAAAGTGAGTTAGACAATTCTTCTCCTGCAGCTTTGAACCTAAAGAGTCACCCGCAGATGGTTTCACACAGATCCGGTTATTCTTGCCAACAGGCTCTACACGAGTCTTCTGGGATCGGGTCTCCTTGAAAACTACTTCCAAAGGTTTAAACCGCTTGCGCTGTTCTATGGGTGGCTTCTCCAAGCAGACCAATTTTAAGGGGGGGGGGAGAAAGGGAGACAAGGAGCTAAATTGCACAACGTCCCTCCTCTAAATTGGATTTGCATGTGCAGCAGAGAATTCGTCTCTAGTGGAAGACAAACTGTCTACTGGAGTGTAAGTTCTGGCATGCAGGCAGACAGGAAAAAAAATAATAATAATTCTCTTTCTGGGAAGGAAAAGCAGTTCAGCAACTCTGCAGTATCCTCACGTGACCTTGCATCTGTTCAGGAAAAGAAAGGGGGGACTCCCCCCTGCAATGTGTGGCTGAGGGCTGATGCAAGCCCCATCTCTATAAGGGGGTTGCGACAGCCACACAGAAGCAGTGAGCAAACTAAAAGCAGGGCTGGATTGGGGGGGGGGCGTTGGGGGTGTCTTTGTCCAAGCCAAATTCTGGATGCAAATGCCTGTCTTCGTGCTTTCCCACAAAGCTCCATTCTGAGTCATTTACCCATTTGCATATCGTCTTTTGGCTTTACAAAGTTGCTTCAATCTGGTATACAAAAGCAAACCCTCCCAAAACAGCCCCTGGCAGTTCAAGAAGCATTTAAACAACCGGCTTTGTCCCCCTGAGCCGGCATTGCAGCCTGGAGATTATGTAAATCAGTGGGGGGGGGGTTTCTTTCCAAATTTGGCAACTCTAATATGTGTGGACGTCAACTGCTGTTCCCTCAAATTTACGCAAATTACAGAATTTGGATGAGAGACTCAAAGAGCCCTCAAGGCCGTAGACTAGACTGACAATTGGGGAAAAAATTCCCAGATGAAACCGTAAAGCAGGGATCTCTAAAACTTGGCCATTTTGAGACTTGTGGACTTCAACTCCCAGGATTCCCAGCCAGCCAGCCAGACAATTCTGGGAGTTGAAGTCCACATGCTGGCTGGGGAATTCTGGGAGTTGAAGTCTTAAAGTTGCTAAGTTTGGAGAGCCCTGTGGTAAAGCACTTCTATCTTACTCGAAAAACTCTAGGTGGACTAACTCCTAAGGTTGAGCTTGATCCAAGGAGCCTTTGTCCTAAATTCTCCAGGGTTGAGTTGGGTTGTGAGAAAGGAAGGTGCATGCAGGGTCTTCCAGAAGCCATGCGAAACAGCATTCAAGGTAGAAAGAGGAAAAGGAGCGAGGGAGGGAGGGAGGGAGGAAGGAAGGAAGGAATAACCCTCTACAAGGACAAGGAGATCTGCATTCCTTTCTTGTTAAACAATCATGCCTTAGATTGCTCTAAAGGGTTTCACTCCCACCTTAATTCTGCCCCACAAAAGGAATTTTTCTCCCCAAAGTTTCCTATCCCCTTATCTGCTCATGTCTAAGCCCCCCCCCCAAAAAAAAGGTCGAGGAGTCATTTATGGCAATGGCAAGACATTCCAAAGAGTTTTGTGTCACGAGGTCTTCCCTATGAAGCACAATTAACAAAGTTAGCTTTATTCTTTAAAGAATAAATATAAAGAAAGAATAAAGAATAAGGCCTCCGGACATCCTCTAGAAATCTTAATTCCTCCACCTCCATCTGGCTCTCCCATATCTCTCTGTTCCAGCCTGAGAGACCTCGGCCCCATTTTTTTTACATAGTCCCATATCCANGGGGAGACGTGCAGAGAGAAACTCAAAACAATCCCACTGTGACCTTGTGGAGCATAAAATGAGCCGGGCTTTGAGGCTTTCAAGAGCCTTTTTTTTTATATATATACCTGGCAGCGATGAAAAACATCCCTGGGAAAGCCCCAAGATTTGGACGGGGGACGAAGAGGCAAAGGTCCCAAAGGTGCTTTTCCCCCCCCCCCCCAAAAAGGCGACTGGACTTCCTTAGGTTTTTTTTTCCCCTTGAAAACGTTTCGCTTCTCATCCAAGAAACTTCTTCAGTTCCGACTGGAGAGGAATGGAAGATAGAACTGAAGAAGCTCCTTGGACGAGAAGCAAAATGTTTTCAAGGAAAAAAAACTCCGAGAAAGTCCAGTTGCCTTTTTGGGGGAAAAAAAGCACCTTTGGGACAACCATGACCTGGATGACTGAGAAGCTCCACAGACAAAATGCCAAGGCTTTTCCTCATTTGCAAGATTGGCGCCAGCTAAATCACACTCTGGCGCTCCACGTAGTGCTTCAGGCAACTCCCTTTATGGCTAGGAACACCTTCCCCTCTGGCTGCGTCTTTTCCCACCCCAGAGAGGAGAACCGAACGGGGTGATGGGAGAGCAAGCCTGGCCCTGTAGCCAAGTAAGCCAGCCTGTAGCATTTCATAGGGCTGGAGTCAATTGGATTGCCTTTACGTCCCGCTCAAGATGCAAAGTGAGTTAGACAATTCTTCTCCTGCAGCTTTGAACCTAAAGAGTCACCCGCAGATGGTTTCACGCAGATCCGTTATTCTTGCCAACAGGCTCTACACGAGTCTTCTGGGATCGGGTCTCCTTGAAAACTACTTCCAAAGGTTTAAACCGCTTGCGCTGTTCTATGGGTGGCTTCTCCAAGCAGACCAATTTTAAGGGGGGGGGGAGAAAGGGAGACAAGGAGCTAAATTGCACAACGTCCCTCCTCTAAATTGGATTTGCATGTGCAGCAGAGAATTCGTCTCTAGTGGAAGACAAACTGTCTACTGGAGTGTAAGTTCTGGCATGCAGGCAGACAGGAAAAAAAATAATAATAATTCTCTTTCTGGGAAGGAATAGCAGTTCAGCAACTCTGCAGTATCCTCACGTGACCTTGCATCTGTTCAGGAAAAGAAAGGGGGGACTCCCCCCTGCAATGTGTGGCTGAGGGCTGATGCAAGCCCCATCTCTATAGGGGGGTTGCGACAGCCACACAGAAGCAGTGAGCAAACTAAAAGCAGGGCTGGATTGGGGGGGGGGGCGTTGGGGGTGTCTTTGTCCAAGCCAAATTCTGGATGCAAATGCCTGTCTTCGTGCTTTCCCACAAAGCTCCATTCTGAGTCATTTACCCATTTGCATATCGTCTTTTGGCTTTACAAAGTTGCTTCAATCTGGTATACAAAAGCAAACCCTCCCAAAACAGCCCCTGGCAGTTCAAGAAGCATTTAAACAACCGGCTTTGTCCCCCTGAGCCGGCATCCTAAGGTTGCAGCCTGGAGATTATGTAAATCAGTGGGGGGGGAGGGTTCTTTCCAAATTTGGCAACTCTAATATGTGTGGACGTCAACTGCTGTTCCCTCAAATTTACGCAAATTACAGAATTTGGATGAGAGACTCAAAGAGCCCTCAAGGCCGTAAACTAGATTGACAATTGGGGAAAAAATTCCCAGAAGAAACTGTAAAGCAGGGATCTCTAAAACTTGGCCATTTTGAGACTTGTGGACTTCAACTCCCAGGATTCCCATCCATCCATCCATCCAGACAATTCTGGGAGTTGAAGTCCACATGCTGGCTGGGGAATTCTGGGAGTTGAAGTCTTAAAGTTGCTAAGTTTGGAGACCCCACTTCTATCTTACTCAAAAAACTCTAGGTGGACTAACTCCTAACTCCTAACTCCCTAAGGAGCCTTTGTCCTAAATTCTCCAGGGTTGAGTTGGGTTGTGAGAAAGGAAGGTGCATGCAGGGTCTTCCAGAAGCCATGCAAAACAGCATTCAAGGTAGAAAGAGAAGAAGGAGGGAGGGAGGGAGGAAGGAATAACCCTCTACAAGGACAAGGAGATCTGCATTCCTTTCTTGTTAAACAATCATGCCTTAGATTGCTCTAAAGGGTTTCACTCCCACCTTAATTCTGCCCCACAAAAGGAATTTTTCTTCCCAAAGTTTCCTATCCCCTTATCTGCTCATCTCTAAGCCCCCCCCCCAAAAAAAAGGTCGAGGAGTCATTTATGGCAATGGCAAGACATTCCAAAGAGTTTTGTGTCACGAGGTCTTCCCTATGAAGCACAATTAACAAAGTTAGCTTTATTCTTTAAAGAATAAATATAAAGAAAGAATAAAGAATAAGGCCTCCGGACTTCCTCTAGAAATCTTAATTCCTCCACCTCCATCTGGCTCTCCCATGTCTCTCTGTTCCAGCCTGAGAGACCTCAGCCCCATTTTTTTTACATAGTCCCATATCCATCCATCTGCCCACCCACCCACCCACCCATCCAGAGCTACAGTAAAAGGAAGTCTAAATGCATCTGATGAAGTGAACTGCAGCTCATGAAAGCTCATGCCTAAAAACATCAAAATGTGTTAACTGGAAAAGGCACTAGCCTACTCGTCCTGATTTTTGTTACCCACAGGTAGCCTATACGTAGAGAGTAAAGGAGATGACCTTAATGGACATATGGAGAAACCATAATTCTAAGGGATTTTCCTTAGAAGAGTTGAACGTTCAGAGCAAAGGTGTCTCTGGATTTAATCTTGAATTGGGGCTTTCAATGCAGTGGAAAAAGCCAGAGTCGCTGAAATGTTTTTCAAATGACACCTTGTGTTGGATTTATTTAAAAAAATGGCCCCCAAAACATGTAGAGTCACTTTAGACTTCAAACAAGGAAACCTGTCCAAAACAAGAGGTTTGGTGATAAGGAAACTGAACAGGAATGTTGGGGGGGGGGGCAGACTGCTCCAAAATGTCAGGGCTTACTCAGTTGCACAATGACAGAAATTCAACCAGAATGTGTATCGCAGGTCAGGAAAAAAATAGGACCTAATGGAAGGTTATTTGAAAAATGGAGATTTCCTTTGAAAGATAGAAGTCTTGTCTAAATAAAGAGAAGAATAAAAAGGAATGTAACTTTAGGCAGGGGAGAAAAAAGGAGGGATTAACAAATAGGATTGCAAAATGAAGTCCTCAAGAACATTTCCCTGACACTATTGTAAAACCAAGAATTGAAATCGTCCTTGCTCAGAATTAGGAATCTGTTTAAGGAGGCAACTGGGCCATGGATAAAAAGGGAGTTACAGATATCCCAAACCACAGGTGTCCAAGCTTGGGAACTTTGTGGACTTCAACTCCCAGAATTCCCCAGCCCGCCAGCGAATTCTGGGAGTTGACATCCACCAGTCTTAAATGTTCTCAAGCATGGACATCCCTGTCCTAAAGGAAGATTAAGAAACTAGAGTGTGTTTTGCCCTGTTTTACGACCTTTTTTGCCACAGCTATTAGGTGAATCATTGTAGTTGTTAAGTTAATAACATGGTTGTTAAGAGAAACTGGCTTCCCCATTGACTTTGATGGTCAGAAGGTCGCAAAAGTGGATCACAAGGCTTATTTTTGAGTTCCTTCGTCACCGAAGTGGCCAGACAGAATTCCCAGGTATTTGACCTGACCTGGTATTTTCAGGAGGGAAATCTGACACAAGGAGCGTCACAAAACTGGGACAAGCCCCCCATCCCAATAGCATTAAATCAAAGCTGTCCAAAGAACGCTTTATTTGAAATAGCGGCCGATAGCACACGTGTTTTTAGAAGTGGACAGGGGAAATAACCAGGCTACAAACCAAGAATGTTAGCTCTTCCTTCCGGCATGAGCAGCTGTTGCTTCTCGACACAAGCACCAAGCTGGTCCTAGGGCCGAGGTATTTGCTGAGTCACTTGTGGTCCTACAACATTGAGTCAGTACTCCTCCAAGAAGGGTTTTTCTAGGTACCGGTATATGTATATTTTTATACAAGTTGCTCTCGTAAGTGAGATGGGCAGTCTCTAAATTTGACAAATAAATAAACAGAAAATAGAACTAGAGCAGGGGTGGGCAACCGTGACTCTTTTATGACTCATGGACTTCAACTCCCAGAATTCCTGAGCCAGCCATGCTGAGGAGAAAGGGAGGGGTTTCCAAGCTGAGCCATGCTGGCTCAGGAATCCTGGGAGTTGAAGTCCCCAAGTCATAAAAGAGCCCAGGTTGCCCACCCCTGAACTAGAGGCAGGCCTGGATTTACGATCACAACTCAGCCCAAAGTTTCTGTTGTTAAACAAGACAGTTGTGTGTTTTGCCCCTTATTACAACCTTTCTTGCCACGGTGGCTAAGTGAGTCACTGCTGTTAAGTTAGTAACACGGTTGTTAAGTGAAGCTGGCTTCCCCAATGGCTTTGCTGGTCAGAAGGTCACAAAAGGGACACTGCAACCGTCATAAGTACATGCCAGTTTCCCAGTGTCTGAATTCTGATCACATGACCTTGGGGATGCTGCAATGCTCGGAAGTGTGAAAAATGATCATAAATCACTTTTTTCAAACCAATAGTTGGAAGTTGAGGACTTACCTCTATGTTTCTGCTCAAAGGCACAATGCTTTGATTTTCATGAAGCATTTTTTTATTTTCAGTTTGGCCTGGGTGTGAGTGTGGGGAGCCCTGGGCAGCATTTATCTGACTCCCAGCCCTGGACCGGCTTCTGCCCGCCCTCCCACCCTTTGCAAAGCAGGAGAGGAGGAGACACGTACCCTTCCCGAGCTGCACGAAGCCAAGGATGATGATCAAGGTGAGGGCCAGGAGCTTTGCGGCTGCAAAGGCATCTTGCACACGAGTAGCAGCCTTCACGCTGTAGCAGTTGACCGCTGTCAGCAGGACTGGAGAGAAAGAGCCATGAGTAAGTAAATCTGCAGCATTTTTTTTTTCAAAAACAGCATAGCTCAGGAGCTGAGGGCCAACAGTTCATGCAAAGTAAATCCACTAGTTTAATAGGATTATTTTCCATGTATTTAGCAGCTTCTCATAATTCATAAATACAGGAAGGAACTACGTGGGATCGTGGTAGTATACAAACCAACCAAACCCTTTGAAGACCCCTGACTTAAGTCAACCAAAAGACCCAGCAGCCCCAGAAGTAAAAAACAGGAGTCATCCACGACACACAGGGTGAGTAATAGCCACTCCGTAGAAGACAGGCAGAAGACTGGCAAAGCGCATGCATGAACACCAACCAGCAGGCAGAAGGCAGGATGAAAAAATTATCATTATCATCATCTCTTTAACTGCTCAACACGTGGACAGACTTAACCACAGTTTCAACCGGGAAACTGTGAGCATCCTAGACCAGACATGTCAAACTCGCGACGTCACATGACATCGCGCAATGTATCGGGACAGTTTTGCCATTGCCAGCAATGGGGTGGGCGTGGCTTCCGCGTGACGCATCCAGCCCACGGGCCAGCAGTTTGACACCCCTGTCCTAGACCGAGCTAAATCCAACGACAGAGAGAATTCCTGGAAGCTTTTCATTCAGACAAATCAACCTTCAACAGATAAACTGTATTTTAAACACCATTCGAGAGACAATAAAAACACTAAGAAGGAAACAAAAACACCAGAACACATCCTCTCCAGCAAACAACAGCCAAATAAGCAGGGATTAACACTAAACAAACACGCAAGCAGAAAACAATAATCAAAAGAAAACTGCACCCCACCAATAAAGGCAGGAGACAAGATACTGTGGATAAAAAGGGAACAAACCCCACATTCAGCAGCAACGGTGATGTTATCTAGCAGGGTAATGCAACGTCTGCCAGACGCCAAGCTCAGAGAGCAGCGCACAACTTGACAGATTGCACCCTTTTGTGTATTGTGTGCATGCATGTGGAAGAAAATCAGTCAGAGTCTGATAGCGCCTTCTCTGCCCAAGATTAACTTTTGTGAGTTTCTGCCATTGTGTGGACAGCCTAATTCCACACTTCTGCCCCAGATGTCCTAGTTTGCCCTCTATGTCCTCAATGTGATCTACCACCCTTGATTATATCTCTAAGGCAGCCTTTTAAGGCTTCAGGCAAAGGACCAGGTCACCCCGATTGATTTATTTGCTTTTTAAATAAACTGGGCTTTCTCTCCTGCTGTTCCAGAACAGTTATGCGCCACTGTTCTGTGCCTGACACTGAGCACTCTCCACGCTAAGCACCCAGGATGAACCACAGACAAGGATAAACCAACACGCCCTCTTGTCAGTTTGCGTACATTCTTGAAAAGACTTTTCTGATGCAATTCGTGCTGATCGCTAAGGTGGATGGAGAAAATGGGAGTGATACTTCCTCTTCTTCTGAATAGATAAGTTGACTCAACTTCCGCCTCCTTCCCTTCCCGGCTCAAGCAATAGAGACAGGCGGTTGCATCACCCGCGCCTGTTCCGTTGAGCCACCTTGGTGGTTTCCCCCTCCCCACCCTGTGTTTGCAGAGTTTGGGCTGCCGGCCAAAAGTGGCAGAAGCTGAGAAGGTCCTCTCCTAAGGTGGAAACAGGAAACGTCACACAAGGACCAGGGCTGTTCTGGCGCTAAATATAATCCCAGGCAGGGAGTCACTTCGCTTCTGCAAAGAGCAGAGAGGCCCGCTGCTAGCTCCTGTAGCGCTCTACTTCCTTAGCTAGAAGAGCGCAGCCATTTCTCTAGCGCGCTCTTCTTAAGGTATTTACAGACTCAGATTTGCAAGAAGGAAACCTAATCCTTTGAGTCCACAAGAGCCCAAACCGGTTTGAGTAACAGCACAACTGCACCCGAGAAACTCTTGGTTTCAACAGGGCTGACTGTCCCCTGGATGTTCAGCCGAGGGGCTTAGAGTCTTTCCAGGAAAGCCCCCAGAGGATTAAAGCCTGTCTCAGCCCTTTGGCTCTGCAAACATGGAGATCATCGTGCATTATCTCAAGAGGGTTCAAGGGAGCGCTACAACGAGACAACTGGAACTATGAATGCCCCAAAGTACAGATCCCAACACCCATAAAAGAACATGTGCAAAGTGTGCCATTCTCCAGAGTTCAGGCTGGGGCTGTTGGGAGTTGTGGCTCTCAACATCTGGAAAGCCAAATATTCTTGCTCTCAACTGATGGAATACATGAAGAACAACGGCCTTCAGCTCCCAGTTGTCAATGACACACTCAACAAGAGCCTCCCTGGTGGAGCAAGCAAGGGATGATCACTGAGAAAATCAAAGAAAATTGGAGCATCCACTCTGCTGGGGTGGAGGAGCCATATTGGCAAGGAGAGGGGATTTCTCTTCATTTATCGCCCCCCCTCCCCGCCCAACGGCTGGCCATTCTTTGCATTTTACCTTCTGACTGTGTGGTGAAGAAGGTCTACAATCAGTAGACTGGCCTCACAAAATTCTGGAAGTGAAAGATAACCACTATCAGTGGAGAACAAATATGGTGCTTAGACCATGTGTTAAGGGGGGGGGGTTTCAGAATGAATGTCAACAACAAAGCTCCAGTCATCTCTTCAACCCCCACCCCATCCCACCCCTGGCAGCCTCTTACGTCTATCTCAACTCCAGGCAAGAACAGGGAAACAACCCGCAAGTATCTCTTGCCAGCCTCAAATGCTTTTTCTTCTTCAAAAATCCATAAATCATGGAAAGTCATTTCAACATTTGAATTCAGCGTTTCCAGGCAAAGTTCAGAAGCAGAAGGAAAAAGGCATTTCTTGGACAGGGTTGAACCAGGCACCCTTCCTCCTCTTTCAAGACTTTGCCTGGGCTGAGCTTACCAAAGGATCTCGCCATCAGTTGACTAGGAATGGGTCAAGAATGTACCCCAACTGAGATCAAAGGGTTGGCAAAGACAACCCCAAGCCGGTCAGAGACTGGCCTCCTCCCCTTCAGCTGCCCCCAAACCAGTTTGTCTGTTTCATCCCTGTAAATAGGCCTTTTGTCTCAATAGGCTTGTGACCCAATTTCTAAACCATTATAATCCAAGACGGCCAGTCACTCCAGAATGAGGGGGGGGGGGTTTATAAAAAAAATATAAATCGGAATGGGAGGAAGAAACCAAACTGAACCGTGTTTTTTGGCTTGAACGACACAAACCATCCTGCTCGCAAAGAACCGATCAAGGATCTACCCAGCCATTTGGCTGGCAAGCGGCCTGCATCTTGTTGCAAGTGGCATATTTAAATCCGAGCCTTGTCCAAGATCATCCCCCAGGCCTAACCCAAATCCCAGCTTTTTGCTTCAAAGAAATAGAAGAAAATACTTGCCAGGCTGGAAACACACCCAGGATATTAACTGGATTAAAACGCATCAGAGATGCCAAGCAGAGAAAAACAGGTGTTGGAGGGAAGTGCAAAATCTTCTCATTATCTCAGTAGAAGAACTCCTGCAACTGAATTATTTCCAGTTCTGAATTCATCTATCCCTTATGCCAGGGGTGTCCAACCTTGGCAACTTTAACCTACTTTTTGTACAGTTGTATTTTAAAGTTCCTATGCAGGAATGGCTAAACAGTCTCTCCTGTCCTTCAATACTGTTTGATTTGTTCAATGTATAGAACAAGTAGCCTTCCTGTAACAGCATTTGCCTATTCACTGAATTGATCTGTTTTCTGGGTTCTCCATTACGCTAGAACCAGAAACTAACCAGAGGGGCTGATTTCGACAAGGAAAAGTAACCAAGGTTAACAATCAAACCTTGCAGGTTGTGTAATCTTAATAGTGCATCAGATGCACCATTACAATTCTGGCCTGCTTTACAAAGTACATATTTTTGGTTTGGTTTGACATGCTGGGTCAGTTCCAACCGCTGGATTTTCAGGCCGTGATTTAGCAATTGTACAAAGTTGGTCCATTGTGATCGAATGATCCTCAATTCACATAAACCCAACCACTGCCTAGAGAAATAATAGGCACAGAAGTTGTGAAGAACAACAATGACTCCTGCTTTTTGGGGTGAAACAACCATCCATCCACCAAATTGTCCTGGCTGTAAATTGTGGGAGGTACAATATGGGCACACTTATTTCTGGGAAGTCTAAAGATCTGTCATCAAGAAGCATCTAGTCACAGATGAAATGCGGCGAGTGGAGCTTGTTCAGACAGTCTTGTAACCCCCCTCCCTCAAGTTTTTGGATCTGATGTACTTTTGTTCTGCTCCTGGCCAAGAAATGGCCAGACAAGCTGTGAGCTGAGTTCTCGCACAGTCAGGAAAAAACAACTGCACCACAGATTGTACGGTTGTAAAAACAAAGAAAGATGGGGATGAGCCAATCCATTTCAAAGACGGAGATGCCAGGAGATTCAAACATTATTTCTCTCCGTAAGGTTTTTCTACAATCACTGCAGTCCCCGGGACTCTTGGCTGGGCGCCTCTTTCTCCAGAAAATCTGCCTGATCTTGCAGTTCTCGCCAACACACTTGTGATTCACACTCGCCCGCTGGGCAGAGGGTGGTAGAGGCCGCGTTGCGGTCCACGGATTCCCCTTCAGTGCTGAGAACTTCAAAAGGATTTCCCAGGTTTCAGAAGCTGCCCATCCTTTATCGTGGCCCAATCAGGGTGGAAAAAGAAAACCTCCAGGACAATTGAGGCACCCAAGAACATGTTCTCAGCAAGCCAACAAGGACGGATCAGGGTTACTTTTCCCATCAGCTGAGTTACAGGGAACCAAACCTGGCCAGCAGAAGCATTGAGCAGAAAAAAAAGGGGGGGGGGGTTAGTGAGGACCATAGAAGGTGGCGCTTTTGCTTACACCAATTGTCATGTTTTCCATTTTGCACCAGGAGAGCAAGCAACAAGGCCTTGCACAACTCAGTGGGTCCAATTCCAACACAGATAACTGCATTTTTAAAAGATAATTAAAAAGACTCTTTACTGAGACACCAGGTAAAAAATTTAAGTGCGCGTTGCTAAAAGTCTGCTTCAAAGTTCCTTCCCACCTTGTAATGTTACACTGCGGCTGGTTCAGCAACTAGCTGCCCGGGGGCCAAACTTGTCCCAGGAATAATGCCTGGTTGGCCCAACAGGCAAGAAACCAGCCCAGCCATGCCGGGCAGAGGTCAGCCAATAACATCCAGGGCCATCCTTGCAAATCTGCAGCTAAACCGATCAGCAAAAAAAAAGGAACACCGACAGCCCAGACGTCATGTGTGCAGTTGCTGGGCAACGCCAGCGTGGCTGCCACGGATTCTGTCGTAACCTAGCAGCAAGGTGGGAACCCATGTGGTTGCTGAGCAACGGCACATGATGCCCCCCTCCCCAATCTCGCATGCAGAGAGGCCTTCCTCCTGCCCACCTCCCTTCCCAACCAGCCAGGTGGAAAACGATGGCAGCTCCTAAAACCAAAACAGTTGCCGGCACAAGGAAGCAGCAGCAGCTGCACCAACCTGGCACCACGTGGCATATCGCCACCCTTTGTGCACTGCATTATATGTGGCACTATTGTTTCCACTTGGTTTTAATCTCTGAGGTTCCTGAAATAAATGAGCACAGCAGAGTCCCCACGTGGGCATTTAGAGCACGTGGTGCCACTGCAGGACTAAGCCCAGCTCTGATCACACAAGATCCTTCCATTTTTGCAACGAAATCCGCACAATTCCTCTGTGGTCACTCGGCCAGCCTGTTTTGCAGGAAGTGGGCAGGCATAAAAGAAGGCGGTCTGCCCCTCGGGGCTCTCCCTCTAGCCAAGGGACCCCTTAAGGCAGCCCGTCAAGGAGCCCCCTGGGGAGGCCCTGCTGAATCAGGCAGGGCTTCATTCAACAAAGGATCTTCTTTCTGACCTTTTTTTCCAACCTAAACCACAATGCCACCATGCTGGTTAGTGGGAAGTACGTCGGGAGAGAGAAGGAAGAGCGCCAAGCCGGTCAAGTGTCCTGCAAAGGCATCTCAGCGGGCAGAAGGAAAAGGGGCGTGGGAAGCACTTCAGGAGGGACCCTCCCTAATTTGCTGCACAATGAACACAAAAGGCAGTGCTCCCAGATTTGCAGGATTCCGCTACCAGGAGCTTACCATAAAGGTAACCACAGTATGTTCTTCTTGTCTGGACTACCTCGAAGGGCTGGCTGTTAACATGCAGGGCAAACGAAGAAGACAAGACGAGAAGCCGGCAGATAAGTTTCTTTCCCTCTTCACAGGGAGGCATTTGCAAAAGATGAACCCTCAACTCTGATAACATACAGCCTCCCTTGGTGCCACCAAGACTTTCTTCCAGAGTTGAGAGGCTGCAATCATTTTAAAACCAAACCAAGGCACCAGCTTTCTAAGCACGGTGGCAATGCCCCTCTGAGGCCAAGCCCTCTGTCTTCCGATGAGCCTTGGGCTGCCCTCAAACCGCCCCTCTCCCGTGTACCAATCACAGACTCTAGCTCTCCCCCATTAACTGAAGCACCAGGAGACCAAGAGGCGGAAGACTGACGGAAATCCATCAGCAAAGGAGGAAAACCAGTCCATCTTCCCCAGAGCAGCCTCTTCAACCCAGCGCCCTCCAGATGTGTTCGTGCATCAAGCTGCCACTCGAAGGACCTTCTCTGCTTTCGCTTCTTCTCTGGAACCGTCACCCACCCCGGAGTTGCCCTTTTATTACGTCAAGGAAAATTCTGCAAAAGTGTGCCACACTTCTAAGAGCTCTTCTGCCGGCAAGACAGTTGAGGGGGGGGGGGGGAAAGACAGAGGTGGAAAAGTGACTTAATCGCACAGCCACGTCTGCACCGGGTTTCAGGCATAGATAGAAGGGGAGTGTCCAGACATGCAAATTTGGGTTTATGGATAATTTGGTATAAGTTGTGGGAAAAGAGAAAGGTTTTCCAAATGCTGCTTTAGCACTTAACTATTCAGTTCTTCTTGGATACTTAAATTTTGTTTTCTATCCTTCTTCAAAACAGCAGTGGATTT
>NW_015387625.1:386991-413559 GCF_001527695.2 Protobothrops mucrosquamatus
TCCTCCTCGGCCGCCGCCGCCGCCGCCGCCGAGCCGCGCTTCTTGGCTGAGCCGCCCGACATGACCCCGCCGGAGGACGCGCCACGCGCTCGGCCCGGACCCCGCGCCCTCGCCTTTTATCTGCCGGCGCCGGCCGGGACCCGCCCCGGCACGTGAGAAAGGCGCGCCCGCCCAGCCGCCGCCGCCGCCGCCGCAGCAGAAGCGCGCCCCGGCTGGCCCGGAGGAGGAGGAGGAGGAGGAGGGGGGGGGAACAGGGGGAGGAGGAGGGGGGGAGAGGGAGGAGCAGGAGGAGGAGGAAGAAGAAGAAGGCGACGAGAGCGCGCCCAGCGTCCCCGCGCGCCAGGGCCGGCAACCTCCCCGGGACGGGCGCCCTCCTCGCCCCGGGCGCGCTCGCCTTGGCTTGCCTTCCCTTGGGACCCTCGAAGCCCCAGGCCGACGCTGCCCCGGAGCCCCCCCTTCCCGAATCGACGTTGCCGGGGACCCGGCGAAATTAGGGGAGGGGGTCGTTTTCGTAACCAATCCGATCGGAGTAAATCCCGGAGTTTGGACCTGGCCAGTCAGAAGCGGATCAACCCGCCGCGTTTGAACCTCCGACCGAGGATCTAAGTCAAGTCCGTAAATCACCATCGTCCTTTTTATTTCTAAAACTGTGGAAGAGAGGAGAGATTCTTCTCTGCCGAAACACAAAAATATTGATAGACACGCGAAACATAATTTTTAAAACTGCTTTGAATATATTTGTTTTAAGAATAGTTTTAAAATTTATTGATTCATAATTTTCAAAGATGTTATTCTTAGGGAGGGAAGGAGGGAGGGTCCAGAACGGCCAAAGTGCTTAAGCCCCTCAAAAGTCATAAGGCAGATGAAATTGTGATAGCTGGAGTTTGCAGCACCTCTTCCTGCCTATCAGAAGGGGGCCCATTTCCGTCCCTGCCAAAGTGGAAAGGGAGATTTAAAAGCAGTTCCCATCAGTGGCTCCCCAGGGGTGTCTAATCTAATAAAGAGAAGAACTAAGACCAACAGGACAGCAGTCTTCCAATATTTGAGGGGTTCCTACAAATACAACGGGGGTCAAACTGTTCTCCAAAAGGCACCCAACGGATAGAAACTAATTAAGGAGAGAACCAGTCTAGAACTAAGGAGGAATTTCTGACAGAATAATTAATCAGCAGAACAACTTGCCTCCAGAAGTTGTGGGTGCTTCATCACTGGAGGTTTTCAAGAAGAGACTGGACAGCCACTTGTCTGAAATGGGATAGGGTTTCCTGCCTGAGCAGGGGGTTGGACTAGATGACCTTCAATAATTCTGTTATTCTACGTGATGAATAAAATTGGTTCTTGCATCTATTTTAGACCGGTGCAAAATTTCCCAATTTGGCAGCCAACAAAACCTAGACCTTAAAAACCCAGAAATAAAATTTTGTCTTGTCTCCCCCGATGTCTTTTTAGACCAGGCCCAATCTATTGTAGGCAAATTATATTGTTGTATGTTCATACATCCAAATAAATAATCGAGTGGGAATCAAAAATATGGATACATTCAGCTTGTTACGCCAAGGGCACCTTTTTGTTTGTAACTTGACATCCTTTGAAAAGGGGCCTGGTAGGTGACAGGTCTAGAAAAGAGGAAAGCTTTGTGTTTGAAAAGAGAGATAATTGCAGTCCATTTCATTGGCTCGCCTTTATTGAAAGAGGCATCCTTGGTAATAGTTTTCACTAATGCTATCATTCAGTCTATAATAAATATTTCCTTCACGGTGTGCTGCAAATAGAATTGTAGGCTATCCGTGCTTTTTCCTCCATGAATTAGCAAAAGTGATTAATATCTTAATGACCAACTGGGCTGTTTGGTTTTCGCAGCAGTCTCACCTGCTTGTTCCCAGTGCTGCTGGCTCATCAGCTACAGAGAAAATATATTTGCTTTAAGTACCAGATGTTAGCCTAGCAGCAGATCTACAGATCTTGCATTTACCAGCTAAAGACTTCATGCAAATTACAATGTTAAAAGCTCTCCACAAATAACATGGGTCTTGAAATCCTGCAATAGTTAACTGATCATTTTACCATGTAATTGATGAGGCATCTGCATTACCAACCTATCCAGCTCATCCTAATTTATTTATTAAATTTATATGCCGCCCGTCTCACTGTTGAGCAACTCTGAGACCTTCCAGCAATCCACCCTTTTGATGAAATGAGCCTTTTTAACAAAATTGTTTTAGCTGGAAAAAGGTGCCAGCCCATCCCTACCTTTTTTTTAACCAACACAGACTCCTCCATCTCTCCTTCTACAAAGTAAACAAACATGCAAGTGCATAATTTTAACTTCGTGGAGCTGACATGGCCCAAACTGGCCTTGACAGGGGCAGGTGGGAAAACAACAACCTAGCAGGCAGAGATCACATAACCTGAAAATAAAAGGAGATGTTGCTTGCCTGAAATAAACTTTGGGATATATTGGCTGTTTTTGATTTTTGTCCTTGTCGGATTCTGCCCTCTAGCGGCCCTCGCCTCAAATTTCCATGTTTGCAAAATATCTGTAAACAAAACATGTTCCTTGACAATAAGATACGCTCTGTGCACACCAACTGCACAAACCTTTCTTTGCCCACATAGCCAGCAACATTAATCCCGGAAATGGAGATTAGCGTTGCTCCCTGTTGAACTATCATGGCTTGCCCTGTCCGTCTTGGTGGGTTGTGGTTTTCTGCTGAGCAGTTCCTTGATGAAGGATTTGTTTTCTGCTTAATTGATGGATTGCTTGATTGTTGTCTTCTACTGGAACATGATACCTGCTTGCCAAGGCTTTTCGCGGATTCTCATTGCAAGTTGGTGGCCAAGCCAGCTTCTGTTCCTCCTTCCCACCTGGATCCTTCATGCCCACTTTGCCAAGAGCACGGGGCAGTCTTTTGGATCTTTGGAGTGTGTAAAAAATCTGTTCCGAGTCCTTTCCCCGTTATTACCCTGCATTCAGCCACAAAACCTTTTAAGGGGATTTGATTATGAAGACCGGCTCCTTGTGATAAAGCCCAGGCGAGGGCAGGATTGCCACATCAAAGGGACTTAGCCCAAGGTCAAGAGATAAGACAGAAGTCACTTCCCACACAACCTCGGGGAAAACAACATATGCTTCTTCTAAAAGCAAGCTAGTCCTTAGCCCCATGGCATTTGGGGCGGGTCAACCAGAAGGGCTCCTCTACCATAGTTTAGCCTTCTCTTTGGTCCTCAGCCCATCTGGACAGATTTTGGTTTAGACATCTTTCAAAGCACAATTTTTGCAGGACAGTAGAGATGTGATCCTCCTTTTCTCCTGCACATCTCTGCCAAACATAGTTAAGGAAACCTGGTTATGCATTCCCCAAGAAAACACCCCACAGGCATTCAATTAGAATTTGAAAATCCAAGAACTGTCTTATGAGGGCAAAAAAGCTAGACAATCCTGGTTGTGTTCATTTTTCTGCCTCTGTAGTGAACAGGAGAAGCTCATAATGTTGCTTTGGGCCATTATCACCCTTTAGCTTCCTGAAGTCAAGATATTTTGCTGCAAATGAAGTGTCACATGCCAGCCGTGTCCAACAGACCCCCATCCCCCCCCCGATCTCCCCTTAGGAGGCCTCTCTCGTTTTTGAAAACTGTCAATTTGCAGAATTTAGTTACTCTGCAGATGATTTTGCTGGGCTCTCTTCACAGGTTGTCTGGAAAGAACAGGCAAACACAACAGCCTTCAAAACACAGCACGTGTGTGTTTAGAGGACACATTTCCTGCACTCCGAGACCATAATGAACCGTCACATTATTCCTTAACAAGTGTTGCAGTCAAAACAGTAGGGTATTGTTTTTCCATTTCAATGCGTTTTAGGAGAAAATTTTTATCTAGTTGTTGTCACTTCCCACACAATGAAACAATTCATTCCCCCTCCTTTCTCTTTCCCAGGGCAAATACAGCTGAAATAACTTCTGGACAACAGAGAGAGAGGACTTCATATTTATTATAAAGATGCCTAACAGCTTAAACTTCCTTTCTGCACCGTTTTCATAAACGCTGAATTGATTCATCAATCTCTCAGCCTGCCTATAATGATTCTTTTACACGTAGAGGAAAAAGGACTTAGGAGATATAAAACTCTGATATGAAAAACGGAAAGGCCAAGAAAGTCCACGCTGCCGTAAGTCTACTTTTTAAAGTACTGTTGATTTGTTTCTGCTTCGATGCACACAAGTTAAGATTGTTCACACACAAGTCCTCTGATGCGGCTGACCAAGGCTTCGGTTTTGAATGCCCCTGATCAGTTATGGCACTGACTGTGTGCTCACCAATCCCAACTGAAGATTTAGCAAGCTGCGATAGTGGATTGATTGTCTTCCACATGATTAGGCACTGTGCGGGCTCTAGTTTTTTGTTTTGTTTTAAGCTATTGAAGTGCTACAGAATGAAAAATATGCATATTTACATCTGGCAGGCTTTATGCATCAGTAAGTACACATATTTAGGACAGGAAATGGATCCTATCATGTTTCCTTGTAACGTATTTGGTGCCTATGTTAGGTATTTCCTTCTAAGCGAGCCTGGTTGTTCCATAGCCCGAAATCCATTCAAATCTGCTGCTTTATGCAGAAAAAGTTTTCCTCTTGTTTCCTAGATCACAAATAACCACAGCCTCTTGTATGTACAGAGACAGGAAAATTGCTGGGGGAAGAGAGGAGCTGCTATAAAGTTAGACCACCCTTTAGAGGTAAATAAGGATTAGGTCATCTGCAAAAGGTTTCTGCAACAGGATGTCCTTCAGGTGCGTTAATACTATAATTCCCAGAACAATTGGCAATTCAGATTGTTATAATCCTGGCATCTGGGTCAAACTAGCTTGAAACCCAAAACCAATGCCTGCCCTTGCCAAATTGTATAAATTTCTTCTCTCGGTGAACAATCCTGCTTTGCAGATTGCCTGGTTCCTTAGGGGTCCTCCGAGAGGCCTTGCCCAACTGTGCAGCTCCTGCAATGGAGCATCTGCTGATGGAGAAACACCTGGGCAGTAGAGGTGAGGCTTGGAGTCCTAACTGGTGCTTTGAACTGTTACTGGGAGAAGACTGGAGTCCAAGCGGTTCTCACGCTAAAAGAGCAGTCTTCTGGAAGAGCAAAGGACCGGAAATCTCTCGGCCCCAGCTTTATGCTAAACTACTTTTCAGGCAACAGGTAACATTTAGCTGCTTAAAGCTGCAGACTGTCGCGAAGGGGCACTTGCTGGGGGGCATGGAACATCTGGTCCTCCTTTTCCATGTCCTGCCAGAAGTGCTTTGAAAAGGATGAACGGACTGTTCGATCCATGATGGGCTGTAGTGGACGGAAGTTGTCCACCATCCTCTTCTCGTCTTCTCCAGCCGGAGTAAAGAGCAGCATCCGAAAGACCTCGAGCTGGGGAGGAGAAAGGGAGAGCAAGAAGATGGGGTTCTCTTAGGTTCTCTTTCTCTGGAGCCTGCAGCTCTGAAGAGCTCCTGGAAATACTGGCCAACAGGTACCTTCAAATTCAACCAAAGCTTTTGTGGCAGGTGACAAGTCTGGGGGACATAATGGGACTTTCTGCATTTTTACCCTGCCCATGAGTTCTACTCTAGAGTCAACTACTCCCAACTCAAGAGCCAGGTAACTGCAATATTTAAGCTAGCCGATGCCAATCTAGATATGCCAGAGTAGAATGCCGGTCACCACCAGCCAGGTTGGTGGACATCCAGCTGTGTGATTTTCTCTTTATCCTGCTGATCCCAAACCAGCTCAATCCTTTATCCTCCATTTATCCACATAAAGAACTGTAGTTAAAAGTGGGAAAACTGACTCAGCAGGAACTTGTTCTACCACACCTACAGATCAACTTTCAGCTCATCTTCTGTTTCAGCCTGGCTACTTTGCCATCTCTTTCACAGGAGACTCCTGGATGAAGCCATGATATCGTTTGTTTGGCCATGGCTTGGCATGATGTACAAAACCAACTATTGTTTATGACTCGCCCTTATACACAGATCAAACTACTAGTGTTTACTCCATAAATTATGGCTGAAACAAACCATAGCTGAGTGAAAAATGTGAAGCCTCTCCATATATTACTGCCTAAGCAAGATTTTGGATGGTGTTACTCCTCCCACTTTCTCAAATCTGATAACACAAGTCTGATTCCCCTTTGACAGACCTGGTCTTCATCGACCTCAATTGCTTTCTTCTTGATGATCCAGGTGACCGACTCCGAAAGTGGAGGGGTGGTCAGAGATCCTGAATAAGTCCAATAATCTGGGCATGAAGGCAACAAGCAGGAAGGATCAAACTCCTCAAGTTCAACCAGAGAATCCTAAGAAATCCCATCAACAGCAAATGGTTAGTTTGGGACACCTGTTTGCAAATACATTTGTGGATTTTTGAAACATAGATTTTAAAAAAACCCTTGTGTGCCCACCCAGCATTGTACTTGAATCTTCCTTCTTCCACTTTTGGGAAGCAAGGATTTAAAGATGACCCTCTGCTTCCTTGGAGTAGACAGGGCATTCCAGGCAAGTAGGAAAGAGCCCAGCCTTCATCGTACCTTGTACTTAATGGAGGGCAAGGCATCTACTAATTTCTGCAGACCGTTATGAGTGGCTCCAAGCTGTCAAAGCAAAGATAAGGTTTGGATTCAGATCTAAAGGTTTTGCACCAATAACATTTTACTCCTTGATAATCTTTAGGACAACGGGTTTCTGATCTCCTGATCCCACCCATTTCCCCACAAACAGCTTCTCCGAAAGACCCCCCCCAAGAAAAAACCCTAAATAAAGTCACTGGCTCTCTGTAGAGAAATTTCTTATCTGTTGCTTGAAGGAGCTGGTCTTCTCCTCCCATTTCCTTCCCACAGGTCTGTTTTGTCTCTATTTACACCTTCCTTCCTGTGTTCCCACCCCAATAGTTTGTGTCTAAAATGGGCCAAATTATATTCTGATGCTGCTATTGCGGTATAAATACTTGCATGCAAATCCACAAAGGAATCAAAATAAACACAGTTACTTAAATGATGCTTATTGTGTAAGAAAAACAGCAACAGATTGGGAGGAATAACAGGAACATTTCAATTTTTCCACCATCGCCATACCTTCAAAAATACCCCAATGACAGCCAGACCATTTTCGTCCATTAGAGCTTCTTCGAAACTTCCAAATTTGCAGCAATTCCAGTGAACTAAATGCAGCTGGAAGAAACAAGGAGAAGCATAATGCTCTGGACGGCTGTCCACGGGCCGCTCCAGAGAGCCACAATTGCAAAGCTCTGAAACCGCTGGGTGTGTTAAGAACCGCATGGTTCCTGAGTGCAGAATGAGAAGCTGCTTCCCCAGAAATTAAAATATCTCTGCGGACCACCCCTGCAGGGCTGGGGGAAGACCCCATCGCCTCGTTCGCCTTGCAAGCATCCACGCTGATCTTCACCAGCTCTTCCTCTTACCTCAGCTGGGAACACCTTGCAGTCCACGGTGTGCTCGGAGCCCCATTCGTTGACGGCTCCCCAGTGAAAATGGAACTGCTTCAACCGGTAGTTGTTCTCCAAGGGACCCCCAGTTATGACTGCCGTGAAGAAAAGGCACGCATTCAGGGGGATGGGGGGGCGTAGAGGAGGGGTCTGCATCATTCACAATTGGGGCCTGGATTCTGCACTGCTTGTTTGCTTTGGTTTCAAACCATTAAAAGGCCATTTGGGACTCACATTATCATTTTGCACTGAAAAATAGTTGGAACAGATGCTGTACTTGCCTATTTTTGATAACTGGCGTGGGGACATGAAACAGGCTGACTGGGTGGCCACCTGTAAGGAATCAGGAAGGGGACTTTGATGGAGACGGGCAGGAACAGTGGCCTTAGGGAAAAGGGGCTGAAACGTGTTTGAATCCCAAGCAATGAAATAACATTGGGAAGAGTTCAGGCAGACACCTCCCCAATTCACTGGAGTATAAGGGGGGGGAGGGGAGGACGTCCAGCACAATTTGACTTGCAAAATTTTTGTATTAGAGCCCATCTCAGTAAAGTAGCCTTTACTGAGGAAATCAGTGAGGCTGAGACCACCCAATTCTAACTCAAAACAAACCCTGGCATTTTAGGAGAAAATTTACTTGACGTGTCACGGATCTCCTCTGCTTTGGTGAACAGGCGCCTCTGGACTGGCTCACAGAAGTAGCACAAGGACGCTCACGTCCCCAGGAACTGAAGATAGAGATTGATCCATGATTTTTACAGGGATATTTCTGGCCTCCTCACCACAAAAGCCCAGCAGCCAGATTTGCCTCTAGGAAAGCCAGGCCTGCTGCAATATCCAGTTCAGGGTGAGCAGGATCCCAGACGCCATGTTTTTAAGCACAGTCAATGCAGGGTGAGTACAGGTGGTCCTCAAGTTACGACCACGAGTGAGCCAAAAATTTATGTTGCTAAGTGAGAAATTTGTTAAGTGAGTTTTGCCCCATTGTACAACTTTTCGTGCCACATTTCTTAAGCAAATCACTTTCAGTTCTTCAATTAGGAACACGGTGGTTAAGTGACGCTGGATTCCCCACTGACTTTGTTTGTCAGACTGTCGCAAAAGGGGATCACGTGACTCCGGAGATAAATGGGAGTCAGTGGCCAAGCATCTGAAGGTAAATCGCATGGCCCTGGGGATGCTGCAACGGCCGTAAGTGTGAAAAATGGTCATAAGCCATTATTTTCAGTGCTGTTGTAACTTTGAACGGTCATTAAACGAACTGTTTTAAGCCAAGGACTAGCTGTATTCTGATCTCTTTGCCCAGGAAAAATCTCTACGCCGTTCTCAAGGGTGGCAATTGGACATTTGCTGCCAATTCCAGCAACAGTTTTATAACAGTCCCGGGAAATTAGCAGCTGACTGAGCTTCAATTGTGAAAAAGTGATGTTTTAAGCAAAAAGGCCAAATTAAGATTCTCTGACCTAACATTTTCTCCAATGAGAGAGCAAAGCTGGAAGGGTTACATTTTTACAGTCTTACAAATCCATTTTTGTCATTCCAACAGTAGTTGCCTCTGTCAGATAGTTAAAATCTTGGGGAACAGAAAAGAATATCCAAGTCCTGGAAAGTCTAATACAATTTCTCAGCAGCTTGGCAGAATCAAAACAGCTTTTTTTCTGTTTCCTGTTTTTTTCTCCCATTTTGAATGGAGGTTGACAGAAAGGGCTGGGTGCGACTGCCTTCTGGTGGAGACTGAAGGGTGCGCACTGCAAAATGCAGTTGTTTACCTTCAGATCTGAGCCAGAACCAGGAAAAAATCTTGAAATACAGACCTCAAGCAACATTCCTGATGGGTCAAATACCAGAAGTAGATTCTGAGCTTCTAATTAAGGTGGGGGAAGTCACGAGAGGGTGTGGGTTTTTGCTGGCTTAAGCCCTTGGCAATCTGCAAGGTTTCTATCGTTTGGGGATGAAACTTCTCATTAGCATTTTGGAAACTCTGCTATACATGAGCCACAATGTCGTTCTATTCTACACTTTCTACCAGTCACCAGATGGCAAGAATGCCAGCACCACCACTGTCACATACTTTGATATTTGTCCCTTTGCTTTGCTGCCATCCTGTGCCCACCGCCAATCTACTTTCATCCTGGCTACAAATATGGGGGCATCTCGCCCAGTGTCCTGTTTCTATGCCCACTGACTTACCTTCCTGCACTGTCTTTCCTTTTCAACTTTAGCTTTAATCCACTTTTCCTCTCCTCTAATTTTATTTTCCTCGAAGGGCAGAAGCGAGGAGAAAGAAAGAAAAAGAGAGAGAGAGACCCCCAAAACTAAAAGGAGACAGCACTAAAAGAAGAAAAAAAGAGTGAATATAATCATTTATGTTTCTGAAAAACAACAAAAAACACAAAAGAAAAAAAAAGAGTACGGTAAAGCAGAGTTTCTAAAACTTTGCAACTTTAAGAGGTGTGGACTACAACTCCCAGAATTCCCTAGCCAGCATGGAATTCTGGGTGTTGAAGTCTACTATCTTAAAGTTGCCAAGTTTGAGAAACACTGCAGTAAAGCATTCTTGGAAGTTTGCAAAGGAAGAAATTGGTTCAGCTTTTGTCCAGAACTTCAGATCTACATAATGCAATTCATGCTGGACTGAGGGAATGAGAGGGGTAGGGGCGGATTTAGAGATCCCCAAAAGCAGACAAGCAAAGTTATCCCATTTGGGGTTCAATTGCATTGGAAAGCTTTTCCAAGTCTATCATGCTGTGCCATTTCTCTTTGCAGGAATGAAGTGCAGCGTGGGAAGAGGTGCTGCTGAACTGTAACTCCCAATAGCCCCAGCCAGCATGAGGGATGCTGGGACTTGTAGTTCAGCAACATCAGGCCACTAAAAATCTGGGATGTGCCACACACTGTATTCAAAGACAAAACAATTAAGCTATCTGGAGCACAGAGCTGCTAAAAACAGCAAGCCCCCAAACAGGCAAGGCTGCTGTAAGGGTTTGCAGACCGATGCTCTGTTTGCACCTTGTCAGTTCAACATTTTGCCTTCAAATCCAGAGCATTACCCAGCACTTACAATGTTGGTACACTCCTCAAAGCAGGATTTAATACTTGAGAGGCCTGACGCTGATTCACAGACTAGATAGGCTTACAATTGTGCTAAGCCATTAAGGGGTTCTTTTAATTTCTGCCTGATGTAGAACTGTTCCTATTTAATGGAAATAGCATAGCTGTAGAAGCACAGAAGGCATTGTTTAAGTCAGCTCATAAAGTTGACCTTTTTTCTTTCTTTAAAAGAGAAAGAAAAAGAAAGAGAAAGAAAGAAAAAGAAAGAAAGAGAAAGAAAGAGAAAGAAAAAAAGAAAGAAAGAAAGAAAGAAAAAGAAAGAAAGAAAGAAAGAAAGAAAGAAAGAAAGAAAGAAAGAAAGAAAGAAAGAAAGAAAGAAAGAAAGAAAGAAAGAAAGAAAGTTAATGAAAAGCTTAGCCAGGTACTGGTATCCTTGCAGGATAAAATATTTCCCCAGACCACGAGACCAGAACAGGCATTGTTAAAAAGGGAGGCCCTATCTTTTTAGATCCTTTCAGTTGCTTTATTCAGAAAGCTTATCTGTCAACTGAGTCAAGGTGATAACCAGCTTTTACCTTCCCTTAAAATAGGTTGCTGGCCCAAACACCTTTCAACAGAGAACACGTATTATGAAACCACGCAGATGGCATCTTGTACTTTGCAGAAGGCAAGGTAAAAACTGAACAAAGGGCATCAGAGGTTTTGGAAGAGTGCCCTAATGATAAATATTTTTTTAAACGTTGGCTAGGTTGCATCTGGAAGTGAATTTTAGCAGGCAAAACAAATCTGGGGAATCATACAGAGAAAGACCCATCTGTTTTATTACAATGTACCCTGCTGATTGGGGCCCAAGCAACTCTACCCCAAAATATATGATGGTGCAAAGTATACATCTACACACCCCTAAGCGTGACCATGTCTACTACACTTTTCAGAGTTATTTGGATTTTGAAATCTTTTGCTAACTTCCACAAATTGCTTTTCCAGTCACTGCTTTTATGTTCCGCCTCTGCACAGCACACCTTAACTTCAGTTGCTCTTACTTGATTTATCCACAGAGTCCTCAAACTCAACCAGGAAGGAGTATCCGTTGTTCCACATGTGGAGACAAGTGTCTGGATCATAACGTATCTCCAGCGGTTTCAGGTGAGGGTCATAAACGCTGTCTCTCCACTGGATATTAATCGGAGATTGGCGGCTGCCTCCTGGGATGGTGATTGGGCTCTGCCAGAGAGGGTGTACTGGGAGGAGAAGATATAGACCAGGGTTTAGCAACCTTGGCAATTTTAAGATGCGTGGACTTCATATCCCAGAATTCCCCAGCTAGCATGCAATAAGATAGATGGACTTCTACTCCCAGAATTCCCCAGCCAGCATACTTTTAAGATGGGTGGATTGCAACTCCCAGAATTCCCCAGCCAGCATGCTTTAAGATAAATGGACTTCTATGTTAATGTTTGTTAATGTTTGTTAATGTTTATTATATTTATATCCCGCCCTTCTCCTTGCGGACTCCCAGAGTTCCCCAGCTAGCATACTTTTAGGATGGGTGGAAACATGACTATTGAAGAAACGTTCAAAGTCTTAGCAGCTAGGAAGTGAAGAAGAGTTGCCTTAGCTAAAGCCTTCAAGTTCTCATTCTCCAAGAATAACAGCTCCGTAGGGTGAGGAGAAACTCAGCAGAATTTCCATTTAGTTTTCAAGTGGTATTGCATTTGAGACTCAGGGAGACAAGGTGAAATGCTCCACCGCTGCCCACACAATTTTTCCATGCTGCCTCCCTTGTTTTGCTAACCAGGGCACTGACTCACCAGCGCCTATCCCCAGCAGGGTAAAACTCTGTTATGGGCCATTCTCTTCCTTGACATCCCAATTATCTCTGGGTGATAAGTTTGATGAGTTTCTTTTTCTTGTTTTGAAATGAGTCAGTGCCCTGGTTAACAAACAATGGGGGCAGCACCGGGCATCCAGATCCGGTGAACCGGACAATCCTTCCCCATTAAAACATCTCCAGAGGCTGAATTGTGGTCTAGCCTCATGGCCAGCTGCCAGAGAAACACCCCATTCCGTTGGAAACAAGTCTGTGCAAATAGACGGAATCTGGGATACGGTGCAGGCAGGAGAATGAACACTGCCCGGAGATGGAGAAAGGCAGGAAGAGGTTTGCCTTGGGTTTTCAAAACACGGGGAGCCCCCCCCACTGCAGAAGTAAAGGGAAAATACCGGAGGCTGGAAAAAGTGTGGGGGGGGAGGTTCAAGGGGGGCAGGGTAAGAGGACCGAAGACCTGGTGGGGGAAAAGGTTTTCTGATGAACTGACCTTCTGCCTTGGGACAGACTGGGCGAGGGAGGGGGGGGCGCTGTCAAACTCCTGATCTTTTGGCAACATCAACTGACCCAAAGAAAAAAACGGAACCCATCATCACCCCTCCCACCCCTCATCCCTTCTGCCCTCTGGCGTTTCCAAACCGCTGGGAGGGGCTGCTATTAAAGAGGGTAAGGTGAAGGAGACGGAAACTTTGGGGTGCGTGGGAGAGCCTGCCGGGTGCCCCAAACTGGAGTTGCTTAGAGAGAAGGAAAGAAGGAAGGAAGGAAAAGAGAGGGAAGAAAAGGAGGGAGGGGAGGGGAGGAAGGGAAGAGAGAAGAAAAGGAAGAGAAGGGAAAGAGGGAGAGAGGAAGGACAGGAAAGGAAGGGAGGAAAGAAGGGAGGGAGGGAGGAAGGAAGGAAGGAAAAGAGAGGGAAGAAAAGGAGGGAGGGGAGGGGAGGAAGGGATGAGAGAAGAAAAAGAAGAGAAGGGAAAGAGGGAGAGAGGAAGGACAGGAAAGGAAGGGAGGAAAGAAGGGAGGGAGGGAGGAAGGAAGGAAGGAAAAGAGAGGGAAGAAAAGGAGGGAGGGGAGGGGAGGAAGGGATGAGAGAAGAAAAAGAAGAGAAGGGAAAGAGGGAGAGAGGAAAGACAGGAAAGGAAGGGAGGAAAGAAGGGAGGGAGGGAGGAAAGAAAGTAAAAGAGGTGGGGGGAGAAAAATCCCCCCCGGGGGGCCACTCACCGCCGTCCCGGAGGCGGTAGGAAGCGCAGGCGCCCAGGCTGCAGCGCCGCCTTCCGCTCTGGCCGGCCAAGGCTGCGGGCGCCCGGCGGAGCAGCGGCAGGAGCAGCCGGGCCATGGGGGCGACCGGCCGGTTCCGGGAGGCTCTGCGCCGGCTCGCTCCGCCCGCCTGGACCACCCCGAGCCCGGCGCGGAGCCTCTGGCGGCTGGGCGGGCAGCCTCCGCGGGCTCCTCCTCCTCCTCCTCCCGGCCCCAGGGAGGCTCCCCGGGCGGAGCCCGCAGCCCGGCGCTCTCGGGAGCCCCCTGCGCCCACCCAGCCCCTCCTCGCGGTGGGCAGGCAGGCAGCCCCCTCCCGCCACGCAGCCGGCTAGTCGGGGGGGGGGTCGGGCGGTGGTGGGACCCCTCCCCGGCTGGAAGGGGGCTTCCTCAAAGCCGAAGGGGGGGGCTTTAACCAATACCCGGGACTTTTAAAGGGGTGGGCGGCAGGGGCCAAGCGGGACCCCTCCCCGAAAGGCTACAAACCCAGTGAAGCCCGGGCGCGGCCCTGGAAACGGGGCCCTTCAGCCCGCGGGGCAAGGTCGGGAAAGCCGCTCTGGCTGAGCCAGCGGCGTTTCTCAACCGCTGGAGGGTGTGCGGGCTTCAACGGCGAAGGCCCGCCGGGGGATTCTGGGAGTTGAAATCCACAAGCCTTCAAGTGGCCAAGTTTGGAGACCCCCGCCCGAGACAAGGGGGCCATCTGTGGATTGGAAAAGCAAGTTTATTTATTTATTTTTTCCCCCCAAACGCTGATGCACAAGACTTCGCCTCCCGCGGTGCTTTCTCTGGCCGGGACTGTTCCCCACAAATCAGCTGCTTCGGCTGCTTATAAACTTCCCCAGGGAGCAGAGAACCAATTCCCGCAAGAGGCTAGGTTGGTTTGGGTCAGGGGTAGGCAACCTCGGCTCTTTTATGACTCATGGACTTCAACTCCCAGAATTCCTGAGCCAGCTATGCTGGCTCAGGAATTCTGGGAGTTGAAGTCCATGAGTCATAAAAGAGCCGAGGTTGCCTACCCCTGGTTTGGGTGAATTAGATACAATTCCTCCTTTTTGGGGGGGGGGGTCTTCTTGCTGCTCTCTTTCCTTGCCACTCTTTTTGCGACAACTGGGGGGGGCGGTTGGGCGATGATTCGCGGAGCCTTTAAAAACAGCCACCACCCAAGCCTGATTTTATTGAGATAAACGTTGAAACACGTCTGCCTCTTAAAAGCAGAACCTGCATCAGCATTTCTGACTCTTTCCTCTTAAATAAAGCATTTTACTTTGCCATTACCTGAAGGGCTGGCTTGCTTGAGTTTCAGGGAATTTTATATTCCAAGGGCATCTCCCTTGTGATTGTGAATAAGCTGAACGATACTGTGCATGGACAGGAAGTCTTGCCCGGGCTCTGCGCCCAGCTTGGACAATAAAGAGGGCAGTTTCCACCCTCATTTCATGTGCAAAAAGGCCACTTCTTAGCCCCCCCCCCACTTTACTGGACGCAGTTCAGATTGCCATAGGAACATAATGTCTTGTGCAGATAGAGCCAAACTGGAGCTTTTTTATTTTAATCTGGTACAATTTTCTCAGCCTTGGCAACTTAAAGATGTGTGGACTTCAACTCCCAGAAATCAGAAGCAAGCTGGCTGGGGAATTCTGGGAGTTGAAGTCCACACAACTTCAAGTGGTTGAGGAAATTACTCTAGTAAAATAACGCTTCTTTGTTTTGCTTCATGGATACCCTTGAAAAGTATAAAATTCACTTCTAAAAGGCAGTTTGTCCTTGGGGCTTTTAAAGGAACTCTGCATGCAGCACACAGCTGCAATCTGACACCAGCGGCACATATTTTATCCTTAGCAAATAAACGGTGCTTGCACAATAACGTCAACCTGTACACGACCAAACTACAATGACAAAGTAGAAGCCAGGTTATTATAGGAGGTCTTATCTGAACCAGACTCTCATGTAGTTTATTGTGTGAGCACATCCATCATGGTTTGCTAGCCATGGCTTACAGCTTAGTGTGATGGACAAGCTCAGCTGGTTCCCACTGCTAATCAGCTTCAGAGGCTTCAGGAAAACCCGAAGACAAGTAAATGCTTAGATTGGAAGGTGGAAATACAGGAGGAAAAAAGAGAAGAATTTAAGGCAGGTTTTTAAAATGCGAAGGCTTTGGAACACCCGATAAAGCTAGAGAGAATAGGTTATGGGCACAGCGAAGGTTAATTGAAACCACTCCCTACTGTCAAAAGGGCCTTTTCTCCTTGGCTGAGCTGGCAAAATCTCCATGGCAATTTGCCCCAAACAGAAGGCAAATAAGGCAACTCTAGATGGCTCTTGGTTTCTGCATCCTGTAACCACACAAACGTGTGCCTTTTCAGACTTTAGAGAGGGGCACACATCCACCCCACCCTGTTCCAGTCCTTTGGCACTGCTGGATCTGCCCGCTTTATAGAGAGGGTATCTGGGTGAGGTTGCTTCTCAGGTTTTAGCCTGTTATGAAAACTCTCTGTGGAGGTTTAAGCCTCGAGAATCTGAATGGAATGTATAATCTCCAAATAATGAATAAATGAGGAGGATTCCTACAGGAAGAAGTTTGTCTGCTTAAGTCAAGGGTTTCCAAACTTGGTAACTTTTAAGACTTGTGGACTTCAACTCCCAGAATTCCCTAGCCAGGATGATTCCATACTATCAGGAGATGATCTCTTGGAATTATGAAATTAAGTAGAATAGCCCATCTTTTTTGCTAATAACCTGGTTGAAATTGCAGTAGGGCAAGGAATCAAAGGATTCATTTATATTTTTAAATGACTCTTGGCATCCGTTTTAGGAATCTTTTGAGAAGGCCAAGAAAGGGGAGAAAAACATGTCCACAGTTACTTGCATGAGTCATACTGTTGTTCTAGATGAGAAAAACTGACTGAAAATTTCCTGTGGATTTGCATTCATGTTAAAAAAGTTTGGCAGTGATTGTGGTCCTGGTGGAAAAAAACCAGGGATAGTAAAATATGAAATGCTAGTATGCTTCACGCTCATGTACCTCTGGCTATATACAGCATTTTGAATACAGAAATGGGTTTATGAAACTTGGATCTCTTTGTACCAAGCCTGCTTAGCTTCATGATGGTTGTTTGAATAATCCAGAACTGGCTGTCACTGCAACAGGCTAAGCAAGAAGCCGAGAAACCACAGGATGTGACCATTTGCAGCTGGCTTTGGTTTTTCCGATCTTCCTGATCATCCTTTTTTGCATCAGATGAAGAACTGAGTTTTTCCGAAGTTTGTGTCCTTTTCTGTGACATTTTGAACACTCCTAACAGCCTCATTGAGGCCTCAAAGATAAATAGAAACTGGTCTTCTTGGCTCTTGATGGGACACAAAGATATCAGTTACTCAGAAAAAATGTCCTTAAAGAAGTTAACATCCGTTTTTTTTGCTAAGTAAGAAAACTACATCAAATTCACAAAGTTACTAGACGTTGAGCTTGGTGGAAAGGAAGCTTTTAAACAATAGCACTGGCTAAATGCAGTTTATGGGATTTTAAAAAAAATGTTCAGAACTGCTTTTACCTGAAAAATTATGTCTTATAAATTATATCTGAAAATTATGTTTTCTTGGAGGCTTTTAAGAAGAGACTGGACAGCCACCTGTCTGAAATGCTATAGGGCAGGGGTAGGCAACCTTGGCTCTTTTATGACTCGTGGACTTCAACTCCCAGAATTCCTCAGCCAGCACAGCTGGCTCAGGAATTCTAGGAGTTGAAGTCCACGAGTCATAAAAGAGCCAAGGTTGCCTACCCCTGCTATAGGGTCTCCTGCTTGAGCAGGGGGGGTTGGACTAGAAGACCTCCAAGGTCCCTTCCAACTCTATTATTCTATGTTATTCATGAAATCCTGTTTGTTCCAGTGATCCATAGCTGATCTACCAGTATTTATTTCGAAACCTGGACAAGTTGATCTTCCTCTGTTGAAAATGTTTGTTGATCTGACTGGAAATTCCGGTTTGTAAAGCTGAGGGGGCCCCTTGCAATTATTGTACAAAGTGGTTAATATGCTAAGAGGTCCAAAGGATTTTCCATTGAGTGGAAAAGCAAAACTTTTCAATGGGGTAGATCACTGATATGCCAACGTGACTACAGGTGTACCAAAGTAGCCAGAATAAATAAAAGACCACCGTTTTGCCCGAAGGCATGGTTGGTTATAGCACTGCTTAGCTGCTGTCTTTTAACTCTGTTCCCTGCGATGCTTGTTAAGTAATGCTGGTTTGTAGCAGGAAAGTATATATGGCTCCACTGAAAAGAGAAAAGGCTGAGTTTGGGGTAGATCCCATATGCTTTTGCCCAGGTTTAGAGACAAATAATATTTTCAATCACCCCTTGATATTTTGTCACCACCTGAGCTGAGATTTTTCACCTGGTTTAGAATGTGCAAAATATTGGCTGGCTTAAATCCATCCACCAAACTGGAAAGCAGAATATTTTAATCTAGTGCAACAGGCAAAAAGGGAATTTTTTTAAACCATTTGTTTCTTTCTTCCCCTCCCCCAGAAATATTCTCCAATTGCTTTCAAAAATGATTGGTTACAGTAAACGTTGGTCACAATATAAAACGTCTCATTATAGCAAAAAGAAACAAGCAAATAAAAACAATTGCTTTTGCCCTGATTTCATAAACGTCCTTTCTCCTACCAGAAACATATATCTGTTGATACCATTCACACAAACGCCAATGATTTAAATTACAATCTTCCTGAAAAGGGTAAGAAAACTGGATACTTACAGGAAGCATACCTGTTTTTATGGGTGCAGCTGATCAAACTGCAGGATCTTCGGGGTGTCAGATACTGTCCCCAGGCAGTTTTCAACTTTTTGCTCAAATGGGTCAAGTTCCTTATTTTTAGACTGGTAAGAAATACATTCATTTTTTTAAAGAAAATAAAAAGTGCTTTTCCCGTTCAAATCGACAGATACAGTGGCAATGCCCTGTTAGGGGCAAAGAGATTGCCAAAATAAAAAGGTTAAATTTCAACCTGTCCCTCTATTCTCTTTTGATTTTAGGTTCTGGTGCAGGATGACACCCCTTATGCTCTGTGCTGTTTTTTGTCCCTGAGAAAGTATCCACCTTCAAGTCATCTTTCCTCCTACGTAAGAATTTTGGGATTGCGAAGAATACTCTGAATGGGCAATTCTTTTTCCTCTTTTGCACAATCTTCCTTTAAAACACCGCAATATTTGTTTTGGTGTCCAGTTCACAGAAGCATTTTATAGATGGCAAACAGCTGGCCGAAGGACACTGACTCTACAAAGAGGGGAAGGGGAGAGATGACCCTTGATGGGGAAAACAATTGTAAGATTAGTGATATTTGATTTGTGACTTGCAAATACGGTAGGTCTCATTTAGCAAAGCCCCCCTGGGACGCTAAGGGGCAAGAGGTAACTTTCTCTGGTTTTAGCAGGATCTTAACCTTCAAGGACAAGAAAATCATCTTCACCACCTCCAGGAATAAGGAAACCCCCCCCCCCAAAGCCCATTAGACATCATGCATCTCTCTTCTATAAACTATGAGAGACAACCTTTGTTCTACTATTGGAAACTGTTTATGTACAGAGAGTTAATTTTTACCATAAATTATAGACTAGGTTACTAGAATGTGCTTAAAAAAAGGCCCTAAACTGATTACACCAAGTCTGGATAATGTAAGCTTCAAAACATTGGCTCAGTCAATCTGGTAGGCAGGAACTAGCTGGCCCTGCCCTGATATTTAAGGGGAGCCCAAGAAAGATCAAGGAATAGAATGGCTTTTCATTTTTATTGAAGTTTCTGTGGCCTGAAAGATATAATTTTGGCATGCCCGCCCATCTACCATGACTTCTTTGAGCTCATGTAAACCGCTCCTTGTATCATCAGTGATGGTGACATAGATGGTAGATATGGTGACTAACCATATTTTCTGTTGGCCTTTGAATTTTCAAAGCATCAAAGTCTTCTCCAATAATTGTAGACTTTGCATGAAGAGTTGAAAATATCAAATGTTGGCTTCATCATTAGTGCTTTCAATGAGGAATCTTGATCAGGCACTGGGTGGTTTTTCTACTGTTCCGAGGTGTAATTCCAAGCCTCCAATTTTTCTTCTTTTAATTTTTCTGAGGGTCCACCTGTTAGAGCTACATATTAAAACTGACAAGATTATAGTCCTGACAATAAGGACATTTATTGTCAATGTGATACATCTGCACATGGTCTTGATCTGTCATTCAGGTATCTTTGTTTCCTGGCTAGAAACCGAGAACTTTGGAGCTTAGGAAGATATAGCCCCTTATTAGTGCAGCTTCTCCAATTATTTCCATTGGGTTTATGTTGCTTGTTGTTGACCAAAAACTTGATTCTTTAAACATTGTGCAACAGGCTTGACTTTTGCAAACTCTTCTTCCACTTTAATTTCTATTTCTTTAGCTTATCCTCTCTTACAGCCCTCCATGGGGCATCATCACCTAATCTGAGCTAGTTGTTATTTCTCCCAGCCGTTTAAATGCCAGTTTCGATTTCTTCTCATGATGTGCTCTGCATATAAATTAAAAGAACAAGGTGCCATCTTTGCCAATTAAGCTGCTTCAAATTCTGTTCTGATGCTTCCTGGTAATTATATAATTATAAAATACATTGTTCAATAGGTTGTCTGCATTATTAGATGTGCTCATGTACGATTGTACAAAACAGCAGAAACACTTTTAGTCCAACTTTCCTGAGTTGGAAGGGTGGGGGGGGGCATGCTGGCTGGGGAATTCTGGGAGTTGGAGTCCATCCTTTTTCAAGATGCCAAGTTTGAAAAATATTGGTTTATCTGAGAAGGTGCACATTTTATTGATTTGGTACAGGATACCCCGACCAAAATTAAGATCTGAAGCGGAAACCTTCGCTTCGATGCAGCCCGCCGGGTTTTCTCCCCAAAATGGCGTACTACAGCTCCCAGCATGCACGGGCCAAGCGAGGGATCGCGCGCGCGCAAGGCCCTCTGGGACTCCGAGTCCTCCTGCTCGTCTCGGCCGTCCTGCTTGCCGGGTTGGCTCTCGACGCGCCGGCGGCTCCCAAACGGGAAGCGTGCGCAGTGCGCCTGCGCGCCATCTCGGGTCTAAGGCTGGGGACGCGGTAGCCGAGCGCGCCTGCGCAGCGGCGACTCCGGAGGATCTCTCGCGAGGAAGGACGCCATTATCGCAGCCGCCCGGCCAAACACCACGAGAATTCGGCAAGGCAAACGGTAACCTCGCTTCTCTCGCGGGTTCCCGGCTGCGGCTGCGGCTGCTCGGCCGCGGCGCCCGGAGGGCCTCGGCTCAGCCCCTCACGATGACGGAGAGCTTGCGCGGGTCGCCTCACGGCGCCCAGCCCGCCGGGCCGCGAGCGGGAGGGGGCGGGGGCGGGGCGCGCAGGGGCGGGGCTTGAGACTTTGCCTCTTCCCCCCCCGCGCCACCCCGTCGCCCCGCCCTACGCGGGCGCGGAGCCGTTCGACGTGAGTCCCGTGCTCTGCCCGCTGGGGCACCAACTCCCATCATCCGCAGCAAGCACAGCCCTGGCCTCCAGCCCGAAAGGCAGCACCCCAGCTCAGATTCCAGCCCGCCGGGGGGGGGGAAGGAAGCTCCAGCTTCCTGGCTGGGCATGATGGGAGTTGTAGTCCCCCAATGGGGGTTGATGCTCGGATGGGTAGCTATGCATGTGGCTGAAAGATTACGGAGGCCCCCCCCCCATATTTCTTCTTTTTTCTTAGCAAGGGCTAGAACTGGAGCCCAATATCAAGGGTCGAAGGGATGTTCGAGGTCATGTAGTCGAGCCCTTTTCCCCTGCAAAGCCCTCTGTCTCTGTCTCTTAGCCGCTCTCAGTGGTTTGTCTAGCAAAGATAGGGAAGGAAAACGTAAAGAGCAAAGGAAGAAAAGACAATTGAGAAGGGTTGGCACGGTGCTGGGTTCCTGCAGAGGTCAAAGCAGGAGTCAGTTTCCTTTCAGTTTAGTGTTTCTTGAAGGACCTGAATTCTTCCAGCATCTTAAACATGAACCGAATTGGTGAGATAAGAGCGTGCTTTGATAATAAACGTTCTTTGGGTGAATGAACTGTGTGTATGTATGATAATTCTCTGAGAAGGGGCATTCAGGACAATAAAATAGTACTGTAAAGGGAATTAAAGAAAATATATATAAGCTCCTGTCCCATTGCAATGCTGGACATTTAAAACATGTCATAACGATATAGACAGAACAAAGAAGCTTTGGGTGGTTTAAAAGCATGGTGTACAATTTATTACCATATATATAACAGGCTGTAGTCCTTGAAAACTTACATTGTATGCAGTTTAAGATAAAAGGAACTATCATAACAAAGACATTGTAATAATAAGCAGCAGGCATTACATTTGAGTGTACTTTCACTTCATATGAGTGTTTATATAACATACGTTGATGTTTTCACATCACTGTGAAATCGGTAACATTTAGAAGTGGTATTTTGGCCATCAGTTTAGCCCTCTTTGGACAGCAGAATGCTTTGAAGTAAGGCACACAACTAATGAAAACAAGTTGTACAACCTGCTTTAGTGGAAGCAAAATGAGATCTTATCAAAGAATTGAACTTGAGCACATGTATTGCGTGCAAGAAATGTGCAAATGTGTTGGAATTACTAGCACATGGAACGATACGACACAACTCAGAGAAAACTGCAATGAAAAATACATTGCATATCCAGAACAATATCAATTGGCTTTCTTTGGGAGTTACCTACTTCTTTGGGAGTTAGGCTTGGCTTTCTGAATTAAGTGCATGATTGTTAATCCAAGCAATTTACGTTAGTTTTATTTAATTTCTGGCCACACCAGACGTCTATACCATATAACTATATATATATATATGAATTAGGAGTGGCTGTTTTAAATTAAATGCGTAACTACTTATATTGCTTGGATTGCCTGAATGAAATCTGAGCATTTTAAATGGCATTTTTCATAAACTGCATTTGCAAAAAATAGGACTTTCACGGTAACTTCAGGCAGGTGAAGAGAAGCAGCAGAGGAAAGTGGAAATGGCACATTCAGGGATGATAATTGAATTATGGGGGGCTCTGATCTCTGAATGACCTGCCTGTCTTTCAAAAGGACCAGCTGCACCGAGCAGTCAAACTGAATGGAAGTCAGCTGGTAAAAGAGATTGGAAATTCTGGGCATAAATGGGATCATCTGCTAATCTTTCTCTAAATATGGAACAGATTTAGAAACTACCTCTGTTGCTATTTTTTTCATTAAACGCATATCTTCAAGGGGGCACACGTAATGCCCTCACCATTCTTGTAAAGTTACAAGGCAGCTTTCTCTGTTCCTTTGGAAAAGAGGCCAAAGTAGAATTCCTTTCCTGCAGATCAGGATATTTCCTTCTTGCTGGTCTTTCCTGCCTGCTTTTTTTTCTTTCCTTCTTACTGCATCCATTCACTTATGCAGGAAAAATGAAGCGCTTGCAGTTTGCAGTGGCTGCAGCAGCCAGCTAGAATGGGTCATTACATGCTTTGGGGGGGGGGGGAGTGAGAAACAGGAGGTGGTGCCCATCCTTTAGCAATTTCAGCTGGTGTGCGTCTTGACTTGATAACACTGCAAAACCAGCATCCCAATTGACTAACTACAAGAGCAACTGCTTCCCAATGCCCTTTGGTTGTGGGGATTTTGTTTTCTGTTCTCTTAGGAGAATTGCTGGAAAGCAACTGTTGCTCGCAATAAATATTTAAACTCGAAGCTGTGCTGCGAAATTGGTTTTAAGGATGTCAGTAAAATCAATTGGATAAAGGTATACTGAAATCGATGAGTGGATTCCTTGAAATGGGTGGCAAACAATTACAGGCAAGTCGGGTACCAGCGTTCTCTCTCTCCCCCCCTCCCCGATCTGAACTGCTCAAAGTAGCTGTGCAGAATTGGAGCAGGACTTTTGTGACGTGTCAGCATCTTTACTCACACAGAAAGATTGCTGATTTGAGAGAGAATTGAAGAGCAAGCTTTATATTCTCCCCTTGACCTTTCCTTACCAACAGCCCCTGGGTTTTTTTTTTTTAATTAAGCAGCTCTTATTAATCAGTATTGCACGTAAGGTGGTTGGCCTGGGATCAGTCAACTTGGATTGGAAGGTTAAAAGCTCCAGTGGGTCTGTAGACGTGGGAGCCAAGCTTAGGTTGGTAAAGTTGGAACCGGTCTCACGGAGTTTGTAAATGAACCTTGGGAGCTGCTGGAATCAAGAGAAACATTTGAGGCCCGGGTGCTTCTATAAGATGGAAGAGTTGGTTTAACATTTGCTGCCCAAAATAATACAAACGAGGCAGGAAGATACTATATTCTTAAGATTTATCTAATTCCTGTTTGCACTGGGTTTGTTTCTGGTCCAATTTTTTTTAATATTGGAAAAGGACTTACAGATTTATTTAATGCAGTAAATATCTATGGTGTCAGAAACATGCAAGATGCGCTTCTGAAGACACTTCAGTGAACAGAACAGCCTGTAATTTAATCCACTTAAATAAATGTTCTTTTTCAATACCAGGAAAGGCTGTGCGTCCTGACAGGTGCCTCTTTCTAATTAGTCCGACTTCATTGCGTTTTTACTTTAGAGCAGCCAAAGCAGCTTTCCTGTCTTGATGGCTGATCTCTGGATTATGATGCTAAAATTTTGGGATGAAGATAATGAAGATTGTTCCATTTTATTATCTTCTGAAGTTTTTGGCTGTTCTGTTCTTCAAAGGAGATGGCTTTTCAGACAAAAATTAGAGCGATGTGGGAATGGAAAATAATTTCGGAATCCAAGCTATCACCACCAAAGATTTAGGAATCTATGCTGTGAAGAAATAGAAGAAAATTAATGTTCTTTAGTACCTCAGCAAACTGATACTTTGGTTTTCCTGCCAGTTGTGGTTTTACTCTTTCTCGTAAAAGAACTTAGGAGAAGACACGGCTTTTAAGCGTTCCTGTATTTCCTGCAAAAGCAACAGATGAGCATATTTATTATGCCCTCTGTTTAACTGATTTTGTTTCTGGCTTCTTCTCCTAAATAGCCTGCACTGGCTGGAAATTCTGGAAATTCTGGACTTAACACGTCAAGGGCTCTCTGCGGAAGTTGCGTTAGAAACCTTCAAATTCTTTTACTTACAATTCTACCCCAATCCTTTTTTTTACACAGATTAAGATGTCCTTTTGCCACAACTTCCCAGAAGTTAAAATGTAAGCAATTATTTCAGTCCTGCCAAAGAGGTGACATAAAGCAGTGGCAGAATTTGTGTCAATTTTCATAGGATTGGACCATTGCTTTAAAACTGGGTTCAGAACTTTGACCTAAGACTTGGTTCCATTGAAATTAGTGGGTGTTATCTTTAATTTATTCTAATTTATGTTATTCTATTATGATTTGGGAACTGATAAACCTGGAAGGAATGGATAATTGAGGGCTTGCAAATAAGCTCTGGTCCATTTGTTGTTCCTTTTTGGACACACCTAAATGGAACTGAAATAATTTACGGTTTTGTTGAAATAAAAGCCAAAGAGCTTGATAGTTCATCGTTTTCATCATCAACTTCAACAGCCATTTTTGTCACTTTGGAGCAACATATGGAGGGAATGTGAATATCTGTAACAAAGCCGTCATTTTCATGAAGAAAAACCTAGTTGTTTACAATCCACGTACTTATCAAAATGAAGTAAAATGTGCAAGGCATAATAATCCTATCATGAAAAAGGAGGAAAATGATTTTCTTAAATAGTTTTAATAATTTAATAAACAAACCAAGCATGCTTGACTGGCAAAAGAAGATCTGGTTTTCATTCGGTTTTGCACAATACACAAAGTTATCTTGTTTGTTGCCCCAGATCAGGGTGGGCATATTGGAAAAGTTGCCCAGATAACCTTCCATGCACTGAAAAGTTAAGAAGATTCTTGGCTGTCCCAAGCTATGTGGAATCAACCCCATAAGCAATCTATCCCCGCATATCAATTTCTGCGGACAACAGAAGAAAGCTTATGTTAATAATCACCCAGTAACTTTTTGCCAACTAGAATTAGGATATAAGTGAGTAAGAAGGCTGGCAGGGAAAAACCTGAATACATCCAGCAAGTTCTTGAGAAGTTTCAGTTATCCAACAGGGGAAGTAGTTAGTCGCTGGGGTTAGATCAGGGGTCTCCAACCTTGGCAACTTTAAGACTTGTGAACTTCAACTCCCAGAATTCCTCAGCCAGCATGGTCTTAAAGTTGCCACGGTTGGAAGCCCCTGGGTTACATCCCAGCAGGCTAGCAATTTCTGAAGGCTTCTTTACAAGAGGAACAATTGCATCAATGCTCTGTTTATGAGCTTCCCGAAAGAGACTCTTGATAGACTCACTCTAGCACCTAGGTTCTAGATGGCTCCTTTATTTAGATCTGGTTCTTATGTTCTAGGCAAGTGCTATCAGAATAAGAAAACCCGTATAAAGGACCAAGAAACAATAATGTTCTTCTGAAGTTTCTACAAAAAGGTTCAAAAGGCACCTGCCAGATGGAAAAGATTGAACTGAAGGAGGAAGCAGATTTTCTTGGATTCCAGTAAAAATTCTACAATAAGGTTCTCATGATATGAACTTCGTTTGTTGATTTTTATTTCATGGACACGTCTGTGACATTTTGCCATTGCCTAATTTTGGGAGTTTGGGGTTTCTGAATGTAGCGTTCTGGGATTCCTTGGTGGTTAACCATCCAAGTACCAACTGGATCCAACTCTACTTAGTTTCCAGTGCCATGAGGCTTTTGAGATGTATTTTTCCCTACTCAAAAATACTTGAAATGAACATGGCTGTGATACAGCAAAGAGATAGGAATATTAATTCTTTGGAAGCAGATCCTAGTTGCATAGACATGGTAGCTGGGTTCATCCATTGCACCATGCCCAGATGGTATTTAAGTTCGAGTGATGCATAAACTCGTGATTGTGATTTCTAAACAA